>NC_083278.1:92445709-92745709 GCF_963506605.1 Zootoca vivipara
CTTCCTAACACTGGTTTCTGCCTTCCTGCTGGTACAGGCTACAGTTCAGTTTGTTACTAAAAAGGACTTTGATTTTAGTATATTAACAATCAGATAGCACCACTTCCCACACAATTTAAGTTATTTCTTTCTTGCCCACAAGTAAATAAAGTGTGTTTCCTCTCCCCACCATGATTTACATTATTATTTACACTTTTGTGTATTCAATGATTTGCACTATTCATGCTCCCTCCATGAGCCAGAAGCACAATTCATGTCAACAAGGAACCAGGCCTTCAAGTCTTGTGGGAACTCCCCCATCCCATAGAAGTACAATTCTCAGAGTGGTTTACAATCAATCCCTCTTCACTGGGAATTCTAAGCAGGGCCGCCTTAAGCACATCAGGCGCATGGCGCAAAGAATTTAGAACTTGGGGCCCACCTCATAGCCCCAGGAGCTGCCGCTCACAGAAGATGCCGCCGATGTGGTGGCCGTGGCGCAGCTGGCCAGACCACTGGAACCCTGCGCTCGCTTGTGAGGCTCTGGGGTGCCTCCTCCCCCTCCACTGCCTGACGATGACAGCCTGCTGCCGGTGCTCTTGCTGCTGCCCAGCGGCCCGAGGAGCAGGAGGCGGTTGCCATGCCACCACCTGTGCCCTGGGGAGTGGTGGTGGTGGGGTGGCGAGCACTGGTGATGCAGAGGAGGCCCCTTGGGAGCCCCTTCCACCACTCCCTCAGTTGACAGTGGCTCGGCGGGTGGCGGCTGAGGGGATTCCCGCAGTCAAGGGAGAGGAGGAGGCTGCTGTGGCGGAGCCATAGGGCTTAGTGGCTCATTGTGCTCCGCCAGGGTGCAGGGAAAAGGGAGGCAGCTGGCAAAGCCACACAGCTCCTCCACTTGCTGAGGTGCCCCTGAGAGGCCGGCGCCCTGGCGCAACGAGCCACTAAGCCCTATGGGAAAGACGCCTCTGACTCTGAGAATTGTAGCTATGTGAGGGGAATAGGAACCTCCTAACTCTCTACACTCTTAAGAAACAACAGATCCGCCTCGGAGGTTTCCTCCATGCCCCACCCCACCCCTCAATCCCAAAAATCAAAGAGTTGTGCAGAAGCTCCACACCCAACACCCGCAGAACCTGGACTTCTGCCTGCCTGATTTGAGAAAGGAAATCCATGCTTTATAATACTGGACTATGTACATTGTAACATAGGAAGTCGCAGTGTGCACAAGCCACAAGATTTGATTCACTTCAGGAAATGGTACAATCTGTTCTGAGTCACTCCATAGTCTGTTCGATTCAATTCATGCTTCAGGTTCAAAGCAGCTTCATTAAAAACAAAGCTCTGTTTCCCATATTTTGCTATTATGCAGAATCCAAATATGGCTATAACTTTATCCCTTCTTGAAAGAAATGGATGAAATGTACAGTATAGCAGCCTCCCTAGAGTGGATTAAGCCCACCAAATTGCAAGCAAATACCTCCAGGGTTTGGGGGTCTGGACTCTATGATTTTATTTTTTTTAGAAGGAGGAACAATCTCCTTCTTGTTTTATTTTGGGCAGAACTGGATGGAATTTGTAGCCATGGTTGCACCTTTGGAGTGCACGAACCATACCAAATCACAGAAGAATAGCTACTTTTCCTGCAATGACACCTATGACAGTTTGTGTGCCTCACTTACCTGTGTTTTGTGGGCAACTTCTCTGCAATTGCAGAAATGTAAGCCCAGGATTAGCTTTTGTGCTATATGCATTTAAGGTCGAATGGCATGAAATAAACAGGATTCACTTTCCTCCATGTGCTTTTGCTTCTGTTTATTAAACCATTGCGATTGGGGAGCCATGGGAGGAATTTCGTCTATTTGAAAATGAGACGTGTTGCTCATAAAGGAGTTCTCTTGCCGCTCTCCCTCCAAACCCTTGCCCTGTTTCCCTTATGCTTTGTTAATTTTGCTTCTGGTAGAAAGCTCCACCCTTCCTCCAACCCATAGCATTTCTCTGGCAAGACACACGATCATGTGCACTTTATTCAGGTTTTTTTTTTTTAATTTCCAAATCACAAAATGCCATGAGGCACTCTTTGGTCCATGATCTGCAATGCCTAGTGGAAGCTGTGTTTTGTACTATCAATGCTGCAAATCACCCACAGATCATCTGATACCCTCCAACATTTCTCCAGTGAAAATAGGGATGTCCTAAGGAAAAGTGAAGGGACACGGGTGGCGCTGTGGTCTAAACCACAGAGACCAGGGCTTGCCGATCAGAAGGTTGGCGGTTCGAATCCCCACAACGGGGTGAGCTCCTGTTGCTTGGTCCCAACTCCTGCCCACCTAGCAGTTCGAAAGAACGTCAAAGTGCAAGTAGATAAATAGGTACCACTCCAGCGGAAAGGTAAACGGCATTTCCATGCGCTGCTCTGGTTCACCAGAAGCTGCCTAGTCATGCTAGCCGCATGACCTGGAAGCTGTCTGCAGACAAACGCCGGCTCCCTCGGCCTATAGAGCTAGATGAGCGCGCAACCCCAGAGTCGTCTGCGACTGGACCTAACAGTCCAGGGGTACCTTTACCTTTAAGGAAAAGTGGGACATTCTGGGGTAAAATCAGAAACCGGGATCCAGAACAGTCCCTGGAAAATATGGGCACTTTTTTGGGGGGGGGTTGTCATTCTCAGTTTTCCTCTTGCCTTGGACTTAGTACAGATCAGTTGCATATGGCTAACAGGAAACTGCTCTCTACCAACTCAGACTATTTGGCCATTTACTCCATTGTTCTCCACTGTAAGTGGAAACAGCTCTCCAATGTCTCAGGCAGAAGTACTTCCCATCACCTGCTTCCATGATAATTTTTACTGGAGATGCCAGGGACTGCCTTCTCCATTTAAAGCATGTGCTCTCACACTGGGCTATGGCCTTTTCCCACGAGAGCTCCCACATGCTCTGCGCCTGGGGTGGACTGGGGTACTCACACATGACTGATGAGCTTACTTGGCTCCTGGTCTGCTTGGGCATCTCTTGCATTTCTGCATCACCGCCCACAGGGGCTGGATTGTGCTTCTTATTGATTGGTTAGTCTTAATTGCAGGTGGCTATGAGAACTGATGCAAGATGAAAGGGAAAGCATGACTTCACAATGCCTCCGAGTGACATAAACCTTACAAACAGAATAGCCAAGTTTACAGTAAGCAAGAAAGATGGCTAGGGTTAACTCAATATAATAGAGTGGGCTTTCAATCAGAGTTAAAATATGTCTTTTAAATGCAAATAAAGAAAAATGATGGGCATTCACGTGATTGACAGCCTCTCCAAATAGAAGTGTTGCTATAATTAAGCAATAATGTATGAGTGAGTGTACATTATGACAAATTGGAAGTTCGGCTGATTAGATTGAGCATATAAACTGTCAGTATAATTATCACATTTTAATCATTTTTCTCCATTTTTTTTATAACAGCATTGTCTTCAGACTCATTTGGTGCTTATTAGATTGATATTCTAAGAGGAACCGTACAACATAAAACATGTCCTTTAACAGGATGAACTTTAGATAAGACTTCAGGTATGTCTATAAACATTCATAATGGTGGCTGTTGTGCTTCACATCCTTTTTCATCCCGTGTGCCGTTTAATGCCAGGCGTGTGTCCCTTTGATCATGATAGAATATGCTCAGCTTAAAATTCCATAGTGAAATACTGCACTGGCCTACAATGAAATGCAAAGCATGGAAGCAGTGTACATGTGAGACAGCCTTGGCCAACCTGGTGCCCTCTAGATATTTTGTAGTGCAGCACCCATAACCCCCAGCCGGCATGTCTTGGATCTGAAGGGCACCATATGGTTGAAAGGGCTGGATGTGTTTAGCCTGGAGAGGAGAAGATTAAGCAAAGCAATGATCATGGTCTTCAGATACAATGGTCTGTTTAATGTCTCTAGGAAGCCATGAGGTGCAGTCATTTGAAGTGCTGGGGCAAAGTGTCATCAGTACACTGATGACACACAGCACTATTCTATTGAGTCAGAAGAGGCCGTGTATTGTCTGGTCTGTTGCTTGGGCACAGTGGTGAAGTGGATGCCAATAAGCAGAGCTTGAACCCAGGGAAGACGGAAGAGGTTCTCATGTCTGGGAGTATTGCCAGTTGGCTCTCTTCTGAATGGGGTTGTATTCCCTTTGAAAGAACATTTGCGTGTGCTCCTGGATCCATCTATTCATAGCTGGAGGCTCAGGTTGCCTGGTGTCATGGACTGGCTAGATACAGAGGAGTAGTGGGGAGTAGGGGAATAAGGCTTCTGCTTCTGCCACTGCTTCTGGACGTCTCTTTGCCACAGACTCTCCTGTTCACTATACCCTGTTATACCTTCAGCTTCCAACACCTCCTCTTCCCAGTCTTCTCCCACTCATCATTGTCCTACGACCACTCCCTGGGTTCTGAGCCTTCTTCCCTTGGCGGCTCCCCAGCTGGTGCCTCCCACAATTCCTCTGCATCCAACCAGCTCATGACACTGGTTTCAGCTTCCTCCTTATTAATCCCTATAGAAAAAGGAGGAGGAAGGGGAGAAACTAGAATTAGATGGCTTCCTCTGCCATTGGCTATGGCTCCACCTGCTGTTGACCTTCCTACCTTCTGCCATTACCAGTCTCAATGAGCAGTAGTAGTACGTCATTCAGAAGACAAAATTCACTGTGGGTGTCCATCACAACAAGCTGCCCACACTAAATATATTTGGGGAGAAAGGGAAATGCTATTTGCATCTCTCACCACTTCAAAAGATGGTTACTCTGTCTGGTATAAGAACCAAGAATCTGCTCTGGATTGGGGTGGTCAGCATGGGAGATGAGTTCTGCTTATTTTCATAGAACTGAGTGGTATTTGCCAAATGGAACGAAACGAGGAACAAGTTCTCTTTGCAGAGCAGTTCTTCAAAGTAACTTCCCACGCACGTGTACAATATTACTCCACAGATTTGCTATTGAAATGAAATACTGCAGTGACCTTTTTAATTCCCCTGATTTTTTATAATCTTTGAAATTTAGCACAACAGCAGGAGTTTAATCATATTCACTGATATAAAAGCCAAAATAAGGCACCTCTACATTCAATTAGAGATATGACCTCCAAGGTGCCAGACTCTTCAGAGATTCTGTGAATGTCTCCAAGGACAATTACACCAATGAGGCATGGGGCTTCCTCCTCTCATTTCCTTCATCACAACGCAATCCTATGCATGTTTACTTAAAAGGAGGTCTCTCTCGTTCAGTTTAGTAAGCCCCACTCCCAAGCAAATGGGCATAAAATTGCAGATTTAGAGACAAACTACATGTTATGTTACTAGTGTGTTTTATTAGTGGGTACACAAAGCAGGCATTCTGCTACCAAACCCCCCAAATAAGGACTGCAGGATAGGATTAATCCTTCGTCCTCTCCATTTGTTGCTTAAAATCCCCCAAGCTGCTATCCCCACCCCACCCCCTCGCTTGCAGAGGTGTGCCTGCATAAAGGTTCTCGGTATTATTACTATCGTTATTTATTAATAATATAATATAATTTACTTCATATACCACTAATGCCAAAAATTGCCTTCTAAGTGGTTTACAAATATATAAACCAGTAATAGAAGCATTCATATATCAGCATTCATAACTAAAATACCGTATGCAATAAAGCAAACCCATTTATTACAGCCTGCTAGTAAATTTGGCACAAAAAATATTGGCACAGTTATTATACTGTATAACAAAATTGAAAAGTTTGGAAATGAGATCATTGTGATGATGACGATGATTAAATCCACATAGCAGTGTATGAATCTATCTCCATTTTACTTTCACATGTGTGCGCGCCCATGATTTTTATAAACCCATGATTTTTGTAAACCACTTTGAGGGTTTTTTACGATCAAGTGGTATCTAAATTTTCAGAAGCAAATAATAATTTAAAAGACATGGTTTAATTTCTGATGTTTTCTGATGGTGTAAATTTAAAAATAAAACATTTACCAAGATCCATATTTTCCCACTAGAGTCCATTCTTATTTTTCCATGTTGGAAGAGTCAAAAAAAATAAAGCTTTGCACAGAGTTTTGTTCTGTATGCTGTTGTTTTCGATCAGCCTGAAAGGCCGAGGTTATCCTGCATTATGGTGCTCCAGTATGTAATGTATCAATAATAGCATATGGCTTTTCCATGAATCTTGGTGCCTCAGTACTGAAAAAGCTTGTCACCTATACAAAAGTGTGAGATAGATTCTATTTGTAAAAAAATGTGTGGGGGGGAAACAAATTTGAAAATAGATAACAAAAGGATTCAGGCATGCAAGCAAGAAACAAACAAACAAACAAACATGCAAGTAGAGTTTTTTAGTCTCACAACAACCCTGTGAAGTAGACTGAATAGAGACTCAGAATCAAAGAACTGTAGAATTGGAAGGGACTCTTAGGGTCATCTAGACCCACCTCCTATGATGCAGGAATCCCAACTAAAGCATCCATTACAAATGGTCATCCAACCTCTGCTTAAAAACTAACACATTCCAAGGGAGTCCGTTCCACTGTTGAACAGCTTTTACTGTCAGAAAGTTCTTTCTAATGTTTAGTCGGAATCTCTTTCAAGAGCAGGAGAAAGCAAGTTTGCTCCATCTTCCATGTGACAGCTCTTTAGATATCTGGAGATAGCTATTTGATCTCTTCTCAGGCTTCCTCAACTGTTCCTCATAAGGCTTGATTTCCAAACCACTGATTGCACTCCTCTGCGTACATTCCAGCTTGTCAATATCCTTCTTAAATTGTGGTATTCAGAACTAGACACAGGACTCCATACCAAGGCACAATACAGCAGTAGTACGGTATTACTTCCCTTGATCAGGACGTTATACTTCTGTTGATGTAGCCTAGAATAGCATTAGCTTTTTTGGCTGCTACATGTTGACTCATGTTGGGGTTGTGTTCTACTAAGACCCATGGATCCTTTTCATATGTACTTCTAGTCATAGCTGCCAAGTTATCCCTTTTTTTAAGGGAAATTCCATAATGCTGAATAGGCTTCCTCGCGAGAAAAGGGAAAACTTGGCAGCTATGCTTCTAGTAAACCAGGTATCCTCGATCTTATATTTATGCAGCTGGTTCTTCCTGCCTAAGTGGAGAGCCTTACGTTTGTCCCATTGAAATTCATTTGGCTAGTTTGGGCCCAGTTCTCTAATCAGTTAAAGTCCCAATTCTGTCTTCTGCTGTGTTAGCTACCCCTCCTTTGACTACCTTTGGCGTATTTCTACAAATTGGACGAGCATCCCCTCAATTCCTTCATCCAGGACAGAACCCTGTGATACCCCACTTGTCACTACCAGCTACAAATCCACCTAACAGCATACTTGTGCAGCCCACATTTTACCAGCTTTTCCACAAGAATATCATGGGGAAGTTTGTTAAAAACTTTACTGAAATCAAAATATACTATGTCCACAGCATTCCCCTGATCCACCAAGCTTGTAACTCAATTTTTTAAAAAAGAAATGAAATTTGTCTGGCATGACTTGTTTTTGAGAAACCCATGCTGGGTCTTAGTAATTACAGCATCCTTTTCTAAGTGCTCACCTGCCTGAGATTACCCAGAAAGATTAATAGCTAGGGTTGCCAGACTCAATAGAGGACAGGACTTATGTGCCTTTAATTGCCCCGATCTCTTTTGAGTATGGAAACCTTAAAGAGAAACCAGCAGACCCTTTTTCTTGGAAATTAAACAAAGGGTCTGCTGGTTTCTCTTTAAGGTTTCCAGACTCAAAAGAGAGCAGGGCAATTAAAGGCACAGAAGTCATGTCCTCTATTGAGTCTGGCAAACCCTATTCATCGCAAAGAAAGGATTTGAACTCAGATTTCTTACTTTCAAATCTGACATCTTTGCTGTTGTGTACTGTATCCCATTCATTAGAACTGCAACGTCAGAAAATGAGTATGTAGCATGGAGCCCCTTAATTTTTAAAACAACTTTAATTGCTTGTTTTGTAGGTGTGCTCGTTCTTTTGGTGCATATGTTGAGATGTGTGCATGCATTCATATACTGAACTGCATGCATATGTCCAGTCACTGCCTATAGAAGTGAAGATATCAGTAGAGTGATTGTCTTGTTCTTCCATACAATTTAACAATAAAAACATTCAGAGCCAATTGGATTTTTCATCAATCACTCTGATCACAGTGGCTGTATCAGCAAAGGGTTTAAGAGGGATGATCCGTTATGTCACCTGAGGCACGGGACAAAAACATCACTTTCAAAACATTAATGCCACAACAAAGCCTCTCTCTCTCTCTCTTTGGTCAACCTGGCATCAGTCAAAAGGCTTATGATGCAATTCCTGCCAAACAGGGTGAGCAGAAACGCTTGACAAGCCTCTTACACAGCTTGGCGAAATATCCTCTTCATTTCATGCCAGACATAAGTGGCAAACATTTTAGTCTTTACTCTGTATCAATCAGGGTGTATAACATTTTGTATTTGCAAAGTCAAAGTGGAGATTCTGATTACTGGAGGGGTGGGTATTAATTTCCACAATCTCTAGATCCCCAGCTTTCAGTTTGAAATTTTGTAATGAACAGCCACATAAACCATGTGGATGGTTGTGGATGGTTTATCTGCCTTGACAAAAAGTGGCTCAACAGTCCTTAAGCCCGTTTAAGTCTGGCTACAGTTCAGGATGCAAACCCATAGCTTGAAGGATAGATATAATGATTATGCCCATATTGACATAATACTTAACCTGCTGGCATCCATCTGTCTTGAGAGACAGTGGAATGCAGCTCCGGGGGTGAAGTCAAACCATTGTGTTGGCACCTAAGTCACCTCCTTGGAGCACAAGCTTGGGCAGTACAGTCATACCTCGGTTTGAGAAAGCTCCGGTTTGAGTACTTTCAGTTTAAGTACTCCCCAGACCCAGAAGTGTTTACTTCCGGGTTCCGCGGTTCGCGCATGCACAGAAGTGCTCTATCAGCGCTTCCCACACACATGGAAGAGGCGCTTGGATTAAGTACTTTTCGGGGTGCGAATGGCACCCCAGAACCAATTAAGTACTAATCCCTAGGTACCACTGTATGCGTGGAGGTCCTGGGCTGCCCAGACAACAAGACTCCCCTCTCAGCCTCGCTGATGCAGTCCAAAGGAAAGCAGAGCAGTATGTTTGGCACCAGCCTGGCTGCAGGAGTTGCCAAAAGGAGGCGTACTACGCTTCCTCTAACACCCCATACGCCCCAATAATACTTAACCATGGTTAAGGCAACCCCCTGTTTTTCTAATCTTGTATTTTAAAAGATTGTAAGCAGCAGATCTCACTGGTGTGTCCCTTTACATATTCTCTAGGGGTAATTCAGCAAGCTGCACCATGATTTCATTGTGCTTTTTGTATCGTTACCAGAGTTAAAGCAACCATGGTTAGCATTTTGCAGGACGTCTCCATTTTTGCTCTCAAGAAGCAAAAAAAGAGAAGTGTTCGCCGCAATTTCCTGCTCAGTACAGTATACCACTTTCCCTTCCAATAAATCCAGGAGAGACCATACTACCAACTTGCTAAGGATTCATGGTCAGTCAAACACTCCGTGACACACCTTTTGATAGATAGATGCTGTGATAATCTCATCTTCCATGCTATAGTACTTATGTTTACCATTAAGTCATTTGCCCATACTTATATCTTCTTGACATGTTTTGGTAGGCTGCAAACTATTAGAAAAATACATCAGAGTGGCAATAGCTTCTGAGGGGCTGAACATTCACACAGGGACCTTTAACAAGCAGTTTGTGGCCATTCATTACAAAATTTACTGCAAGATACTTTATGTGCTTCTGTATCCCACACATAAAGAACTGTGCAGTAGTTTCAATAAAATTTGTGTGAGATACTTTATGGGACTTAATCTTGGCAATGTGGTGCCATCAGGAAGACCTAGTATCTGTGTATTAGACTTCAATTTGGAAGATTTTCCTAGTAAATGGCTAAATCATTATTCAGCTGAATGATAACTTACTGTAAACAGTATGTTGCTTCTGGATATATCACTTTTGATCAATAGGTTTTCTGTCTGACTCTGCATCTGTTAATATTGCAGAGTAGCTGGACTGAATGCTTCAAACAGTCTTAAGTGGAAGGAGAGAGTTCATTAACAAAGATTCACTTTTTAAATACCGTATATCATAGGATTCACATATAAAGATGCAATATTAAGGCTGCAATCATGTCACATTATATACCAAGATAAGAGTCGCCTAATTAGTACACGTAAACTCAAAGCAGAAACTCTCTTCTTCTTTTTTTGGAGGAAACAATTCTCCACTCCCCTGAAATCCAAAATTTGCCATTTTTTCACATTTCACTTTTGCGTACCAGTGACGCCCTCCAAATTTCTGACAACAGCAGATACAAATGCAGACAAGCATGGTGCTGACTGGACTGTTGAAAGTTGAATCAGCACTTTTCAGGGGATTTAATATAAATTTTGAAGTCACATTTCACAGATTGAATTCCACAGCCACGCTATGTGATGCCGGATACAAATGGTGGAGATGAAAGCGGGAGAAAGATAAATGCCAAATTACATTTGAATTTAGACTTTAAAATCCAAATTGTTTCTGTGGCAATTGCACGGACTTTTCTGGCAAGAAGTAAATGCGACAGTAGGAAGTCATGGGAATTTTTCATTGACTGACTGAAGGGTTGCTAGGGCTCAACTCTGAGCAATAGCCTGGTTCTTGGAGAGCAACTCACACGAAGAGGAGGCAGTCAGGTCCATCTGACAAGCAGCAACACAGGCAGGAATGCTGGAAAATTACATGGGTCCTGACTTCATGAGGCCTGAGCCCATTGGATGGGAAGTCTCTGAATCAGGGACTCCTGCATCCGAAATGCTGGAGTCTAAATCCAGTCCCGTCCCCCAAAAACTGACCACAACAGAACGTAAGAGTCTCCTCAATCTGGTCCAGCACCCTGTTTTCACAGTGGCCAGCCAGATGCCTGTGGAAAGCCTGCAAGGAAGAAACAAGCACAACAGCATTCTGCTCATGTAGCAACTGGCATTCAGAGGCCTCTCACAGTGGTGGCAGAACATAGCCATCATGGCTAGGGACCCACACTAGGGACCCACAACCCCACGTCAAACCATTAATGACAGCAAGGAGCATGGATGCAAATGCCTTCTCTTTCTTTTTAATCTGTAACCTAACCAAGCCACCCATGGTTCATTTGACTGACTTAGAGGCCCCATGCCTGAGAAACTGCTGCCATCTGTATTCACATTAATAGACCCCAGCATCACTCTTTGCACACTGTGCTAAGTGGGGAACAATATCTTAATGGTATGTACACTTACAAACTATGGCAAGTTCTTAAAGAAATGGGAGTGCCTGATCATCTCATCTGTCTCCTGAGAAATCTCTATGTGGGACAAGAAGCTACAGTTAAAACTGGATATGGAACAACTGATTGGTTCAAAATTGGGAAAGGAGTACGACAAGGCTGTATATTGTCTCCCTGCTTATTTAACTTATATGCAGAATTCATCATGCAAAAGGCTGGACTGGATGAATCCCAAACCGGAATTAAGATTGCCGGAAAAAATACCAACAACCTCAGGTATGCAGATGACACAACCTTGATGGCAGAAAGTGAGGAGGAATTAAAGAACCTTTTAATGAGGGTGAAAGAGGAGAGCGCAAAATATGGTCTGAAGCTCAACATAAAAAAAAAACCTAAGATCATGGCCACTGGTCCCATCACCTCCTGGCAAATAGAAGGGGGAAGAAATGGAGGCAGTGAGAGATTTTACTTTCTTGGGTTCCATGATCACTGCAGATGATGACAGCAGTAATGAAATTAAAAGACGCCTGTTTCTTGGGAGAAAAGCAATGCCAAACCTAGACAGCATCTTAAAAAGCAGAGACATCACCTTGCCAACAAAGGTCTGTTTAGTTAAAGCTATGGTTTTCCCAGTAGTGATGTATGGAAGTGAGAGCTGGACCATAAAGAAGGCTGATCGCCGAAGAATTGATGCTTTTGAATTATGGTGCTGGAGGAGACTCTTGAGAGTCCCATGGACTGCAAGAAGATCAAACCTACCCATTCTGAAGGAAATCAGCCCTGAGTACTCAGTGGAAGGACAGATCGTGAAGCTGAGGCTCCAATACTTTGGCCACCTCATGAGAAGAGAAGACTCCCTGGAAAAGACCCTGATGTTGGGAAAGATGGAGGGCACTAGGAGAAGGGGATGACAGAGGACAAGATGGTTGGACAGTGTTCTCGAAGCTACGAACTTGAGTTTGACCAAACTGCGGGAGGCAGTGGAAGACAGGAGTGTCTGGCGTGCTCTGGTCCATGGGGTCACAAAGAGTCGGACACGACTAAACAACAACACACTTACATAATTCTAGGAACACTCTCCTCAAGTTACTGAGCCTATAAGAGTTATCTGCTTTAAAACATTATGGGCCAGTCTTTGATGGATGTTTCCTAGCCTCAATTGTTTCAGTCCTTGTCATCTTGGCTTCCCTTCCTATTTGCGGTCCCAGGTTCTGTCCCAAGTATTTTTGAAGAGTCACTGGCATAATACTGGGATAAGTAGATCCATTACCTGCCTCAGTAAGACAACTTTTTATGTTCCACCATCATTGGCTTTTTCCTGGATGCCTCTATATAAGCATAGGCACCTTATTATTTAAGTGGTTGGATGCCTGATCCCCAATAATTCTCAAGGAACTGCTTGACTAACCCCTGGTACCTTAGTACAGAATAGAGCCTCTTGTTCTGTCCAAGGCAGTGGTCTCAGCTCAGGGATAATGTGGTTCTAGCCCAGTAGGGGCTTATGCTGAACACTGAGGTCAGGGACACCAGATCATGTGCTGCTAACACCAGTTTCAAATCCCAGCCTAACTCATATTCCAGCAAGGCAGAGAACAAGTCCACAGAAAGAAGGGCAGGGCAAAGCAGAGGTTCACGTTCAAAAGGCGAAAAACGTAAGGTGGGTGGCACCTTGGAGAGCTCCAAAAGGAGCCTAGGCTTAACAGATGAAGAGAACTTTAAAAATCGAACAAATGAATAACAAAAGGACACCCCTTTTTCATTTCCACCCTACTGAAACTACCCTGCACAGTGCTATTAAGTGCTCAAGGGCTCAGTGTTTTATTGCTGTATCTTTAGGGGTTGGGTATCTGGAGAGTGGAGAAGTGGAAATGTGGCTTTCCCCCTTCCCTGTCCCAAAGCTTTCACATATAGCATGGAGAAGATTCACAGATCCTCTTAACCCTAAGCTCCCTTCTAGGATACCACAAGCATTTAAGGGATCAAGCAAAGCAAGTCCTTCCATCCCTCTCTGAAATATACTTGGAGTTGAGTGTTGATTTCATGCTCTTTATTTCAGCTCATGGTAAACAGTGAGTGAGTGCTTCCCCTCAAAACCTCTGGCTATATATACATTATTTACACAATGGGTCCCGTGTGATTGGCTGATTCAACTCCCCTCCTGGAGCCTGATTGGACTGTTCCTGCAGGCCAAAATGTTTGCTGTGTCACTTCCTCCTGGAGCCTGATTGGACTGTTCCTGCAGGCCAATCAGGTTGCTGATTCACTTCCTCCTGGAGCTGGATTGGACAGCTCCTGCAGACCAATCAGGTTGCTGCCTTCTAGGATCCTACCTGCCTATTGTTCTAGGATCCAAGCTCAGTACATAACACTCTCCATTTTCCTTTTATCTGCAAACTGAAGTCATCATCATTTCATAGGTCCTGGGAGTCACTGAGCATAGAAAGGCATGTCTTTTGGATTTTCAAAACTTTTATTTCCTATTACTGTACTTTAGGATTCCTGGGTTGCTCCTCGGTTATACAGAAACCTACCTGTTATGTCTGGCTGGTCCCATTTTTCTTCCAAACTGATGGTCGTGTGGCATGAGGCCACCCAAGTTTGGTCATAGAGGGAAGGATGCCAGAGCTCCATATCTGAATGAATGTCTCAGAAAAGTATTAATAATCCACATCATAGAATTAAAAATATATCTATTTCTCCTCTTTTATTCAATCTTTCTATTCTGTTCCTCCCTGGAGAACTATTTCAAAGGTTATCATGTTTATGTAGAATGGCACACACTGAGAATAACCACTTTATAACCCATGGTTGTGTCAGTTTGTAGGTTTTATGTATATTGTTTGCATTCCATCAAGTATATGAAAGTATCAGTTTTGGAACAGCAATGGAAGGATGCAAGGATTTTTATTTCTAACCAATATCCCAAAATAACCATCCAAGAAGAAAGGGAAAATCACGGTGCTGTATAGTTTTTGCCATAGAAGGTGAAGGCAGTTGCTTATAACTAGAGGCTGTAGAAATCTGCATGGCAAAATAGAGCCAGCCACAGCATTGGAGATACAGGGTGGGCGGGACAACCCCAGCTGATGTCAAGTTTATTTACATAATTTATTCTGATTGCAGAACTTGTGGGAAGGGGATTAAATTCAGCATTCTAGAGACCCTTCCTTCCAGGGCCGGATTTAGGTTTGATGAGGCCCTAAGCTACGGGGCCCTTTATATGTCCAGCTGTCCTTTGTCAACAACAAATTGTCGCTGTTTTTTGTGTTGAATATATGCTATATAGTAATTTATGGACCTAATAGGTATCTAAAGCCATTTGCACATTTCAAAAAATGTATTTTATCAAGGTAGTTGTTGAACTGAAATACAATTAAGAAGTATACTAATTGTGAATTTTTTGGGGCGGGGGGACAAGCTATGGCTTGTTTAGCTTATATGTAAATCCAGCACTGCTCCCTTCCTTCCTTCCTCTCTGCTTGATGTGGGATTAAAATCCCTCACTTCTCTTGCTTTCTCCCACAAAGAAAGGTACTTTGAGATCAGAGGGGAAAATTCAGAGAAATGGCCATATGTTTTGGCACAGACATTTTTTTCTGAAGTGGAAAATTAAACCAATAGAAATCACCCTCGATAGCTCAGTTGGTTACGGAATGGTGCTGATAACGCCAAGGTTTCAGGTTCGATCCCCGTATGGGACAGCTGCATAGTTCTGAATTGCTGGGGTAGATGATTCTCAGGGTCCCTTCCAACTCTATGATTCTATGATCATTAGTATGATGACCACGCAGAGATGTTGCAAGAACTCCAAATTCTCCGCAGAAAAAATTGAGAGGCTTTGAAAGTTTGTTAGGAACTGAAACTGTGATTTCCCATTTGCAATAAAACCAAGATTCGAAGCAGGCTTTAAATATTCCTGCTGCCTTTCAGGAATTGGCTGTCATTTCATTTCCAAGCCACCAGATGCCAGACGTCTACTGCAAATTTCTGTTCTATCACATATACAGGACAGACTCAGATGATCTTTCTATGCATTAATATATCCTTTCAGCAGAAATTTCCCCGTCTTTTAAGCGCCGTGTTCTTGATGCTATTCATTTTCTGTAACAATCCTTGATTATCTGCAAACTGTTTCTAAAGGTGATTACAATTTAGTCAAGGAATCCTTCTTTTTAAAGGACTGTGATTTTCCTCTTCGATCATTTCGCTTTACCCCTCTAGAACCCACACCAGATAATAAAATTCAGTCCTCAGTTGCATGAGGAACAATGGCATCTAATGTGTAGCAAAAAAAGAAAATTAAAATCTTTCACTTGAAAAAATGAAATAGATTCAACAATTTAGAAAGCCAAACAAATATATAAACATTACTCCTATACAGAGGAAGCCTGTGGTAAGAATATTTATTCTTACATCAAGATCTAAAATGCAGTACATTTATACCACATATGACTTTCATATAACAATTTTCTCTCCAATTTACTAGCCATGGCATTTATGTTTTATTTGAAAAATAAATGTTTTTTAAAAAAATATTTTGGTTCTTGAAATTGAAGTGGTTAAAATGTTTTTGTTTTCAAATGGCAGGTATTCATTTTCACTGTGGACTGCAATTTATGAATAATAAGCACACTTCCCCAACACATCCATAACTAAATGCTATTATGCCACAATTCATATGACACCATGACTGTACGCATGCAGAAAGACATATCTATGAACAGAGATGTGACGTTTTGGAAAAGAAGAAAAATTGCAGCTCAAATAGCTATGTAAAAAATTTTCTCCGTTGCAACAGATGCAGAATTTTCTATTGTGTGTTGTTTAAAAATAAACTTGTAATTCTATGTGCCAAAAGGACAGAACGGGAAGCTGGAGAAGGTATTTTTAAAACCCTCTTCCAATTAACAGAAAGGGATCCCCAGAGCCAAGTCATATTCATTAATTTAAAATGCTTGTACAAAACAAATCTTTCTAGATAAAACCCAAGTGTACTTGGATTAAAAAGATATATGTGCTGAAATGTATATACTGCAACACTACAGAGGGGGGAAGCACCTGTAAACACTGATATCAGACATTAATTAAAAAATTCTGACACTTAATGCACAGTTTCTCATTAATAATTAAATTATTAATGATAAATATAATATAAATACATTTTGCCCTTATAAGACACATTCCTGCTGACGACCGGTTCTGTTTTCAACATTCCACTAAACAGAAAAGTAAAAGGCTGGCTTTTCAAAAAGCAATACATGGTAAGATTATTCATCTTTTATACTCAGCATAAAGTCTCCTTTAGAGTGAAATGTATTTTGGAGTAAATTATCCAATTAAACATATGATTGGTCTTTTTTTATTAAAAAAAATCACAGGATTTCATCACGATTCAGAACATTACATTCAAATTTCTTTTCCGCATATACAGATACAAAAAAAGTGAAGTGTGAGGAATTGTAATGAACCAGATAGACTAGACTGGAGCCTTTTTTACATAATCCCTTCATGTAGAATCAGGACTTATTTGGGATTGACTGAATTGCCCGTGGATTTCAGAAATCATTGTTTGCTCTTGGTTCAAGGAAGAATAGTTTTCTTGACATAAAAATGTCAAAAAGTTATATAATTATATTTTATGATACCATTATAATTTCTGTCCATTCTTTCAAAATATAGCATTAAGCTACTCCATTATCTTATCACTTTCTTAATCTTTCCCCTCTTACAAAAAGAATTGACACATTTATCATTGATCTTCCACCAGATGTTGTACTGGATGCCCCCTTTTTTGCAAAATACCTTTGTTAATCTGACCTCTCTTAATGATTACGCACATATTCCTTAGTAACTGAATAAAACTTTTCTTTCACAAGATAGCAAGTGCTTAATCCTCATTATTGGGAATATGCTAAAACCTTGAATACTTGTCAAAGATTCATTTTATAATCCTGAGGTTGGTTTGCCTTTAGTGATTTACACAAGGACTGCGATTACAATAATTGATTTATCCTGTTCTTAAAATCTACTGGTGACATTAAAATGACATTAACCAATTTTTGCTGCTGGAGTTTGGATTTACTTTAAGGAGAGGTAAGATTTGTCATTACATATGTCTTAATAGAACACTTGTGACATAAAACAGCTAGTTCAAATATAGCAGAATCGAAGAAAAGCTAAGTCTATCGAATTGAAGCAGCTTATTAAAACAACATCAGTTAGGGATGGAGAGCAAATTTGCTTTATTAACCTTTTTTGCATGCTATCTGTTGACATAAAAACTTTGCTTTAAAGTGCAGGTGCTATACTCTCTAGATCTATTCCTCAAAAAGTATGAAAAGAGATTTTCATAATAAAAAAGCATGTTTCATCTGGAGCGTTAAAGAATTTCAGCATACAAAC
The DNA here is from genome assembly GCF_963506605.1 of Zootoca vivipara. Taxonomy (NCBI): domain Eukaryota; kingdom Metazoa; phylum Chordata; class Lepidosauria; order Squamata; family Lacertidae; genus Zootoca; species Zootoca vivipara. The sequence goes on from NC_083278.1 coordinate 92,463,415, forward strand.
ATTCACATATATGTTCACAATTATCTCCTAAATGGAATATATAATCTGCCATAATTCTTCATTCGATATATTCTCATTCAAGAGGGGAAAGAATCATATGCCAGTTGTTGAAGCAATTCCTCACTGTGTCATGTACTTCCATTTTCTTGACTATGTTTCTTGAGTGTGTTTGACTTAAGGATTAGCTAAATGTCCCTCCCAAGGAAACTATGGCATTCTCCCCCCCCCCCGGGTTCTGTTTTTCTGAAAAGAAAGAGCTCTCACTGAATGCAGCAATTATTGCACCGAAAACTGGAATATGGAATAATTTCTATTCAAGAAAAAAATAGGATATAAATAATAATAATAAAAGAGTTTGGAACAGCTCTTTCCATACATGTCATGTTAGTTTTAATTATGCTTCATTAAAGCTCCTAGATAACTAAAAGTGATTACCGTGGTTGGTTCATTAACACTGTGATTTTAGCCACAGCTGAAAAACATGCTGTAAAAAGTTAATAAGGACCATTTTTTTAAAAAAAAAAATTCAAATATATTGCAGAAGGCACAGAAAGACTGCTTGAAATAATTATGAGGCCAAAAGCTGATCAGGTGAGCTGTCAAATGTTGCCAGCAACAAATCTCGTACAATGTACGCAGGAAAAAATCTTGCTTTGCATATCCACTAACAAATTACCCAGGAGAAATATACAGGAATCTTCTCCGTATACAGTACTTGGGAGTTTTGCAGATGCAGGGTCCCATGCAACTAATGTCAATGTGTGGAAGACTGAAAGGCATGATTTTTTTGTATGAATGTTGAAGCTGGAAATAAGTTGCCTTTCACTATTTTTTCACTGATTTGCATTGCGTTTCCATTTCCTATTAGGAACATAGGAAGCTGCCTAATATCAGACTACATTTGTGCTCCCCCTACTATGACTGGGAGAGATTCTCCATGATGTCTGGCAGAAGCCTTTCCCATCACCTGCTCTACTTCACCCTTTTTATCCAAGAGAACAACGGCTGACGATGGGAGCATTCACGTGCAAAGCAGGGACTTGGCCGCTCGTCACGGCCCCTCACCAGTTCTCAGATGTACCTTGGTCTCTACTGGGCAAATTAAACATGGCAACAACATGTGTTACAACTGGGTTGCCATCACTGCTATATAAAGCAAGGCAAAGCTAGGGTGATTTAAAAGTGCATGAGTGAGAGGGTGGCAGAAATTATGTGTGGAACCCCTTTCCCTGTCTTCATTTCTGCCCCCACTGTTTCAAAACATGCCTCCTTTACTGTTTCTTTTGCCCACGAAACTCTTGTGCCTGGAAATAACACTTAGTGGGAGAAAACTAGTGTTTTGGGGAGAGCAAAGTGGGAAGGGCAAGGTTCATGACCTGCTTCTGCCTGTCCATGCCACACTGTAAATCCAGTCACCGGAGGCACTTCAAACATCAATTCTTTCTTCTATCAGTTTCTCATTTTTCTAATCTTAAATTCAGGTCTCCACATTTCCACAACAGTTTGCATTTTTTTTAAAAAAAGAAGGCTTCATGAAAATTCACCTTACTTTGGTGCAAATTTCTCCTAATATACACATTAATATAAAATGTTTGCAAAGAAACCTTTCCCCAATATAATGCCTTTTGTGTGTTATTTTCACTCATACATGCATTCATAGGGACACTTTACACTAGCATATGCATTTCTGTACACATTACTTGACTAGAGAACTGCATTGCAAAATTCAGAGAAATTTGAATTTTGAAGGATGGCTGTGCTTCCCCAGCTGTGCTTCCCCAGCTGATCCTGGTAGATTGCAGGATTCTTATCATGTACAAAAAATTACAGGGAAAAAGCAAAAAAACCTCTGTGTAATCCTCCCCACAGGAAGCTCAAGAACTCTGGGCAATTCACCCACCCCATGCACGCTCCTCCTCCCTCCAATGACCATGGGTAGATCACTGCCAGTTTTTTTTATATACTGGGAGTAGATCACAGTCTTTAGGGAGTTGGATGTGCCTGTTTTATGGGAAAATGTGAATGAGGTAAGTTTGCCTTTAAATGTGAACAGAATCAAATTGCTACCCCATTCGTATCCGAACCCCTTGGCCATCTGGGGTGCATTGGGAAGTTACAGGGCACAGGACTTTTTCTGTGGAAATGCCGCAGCCTTGGAACAAGCTGCCCAGAGAAATTCACCTGCTGCCCACTCTCCTGTCTTTCTGGAAACTGCAAGGACCCTTTTACTTTCCCAGGCTTTCGTTGATCTGTTGTTGTTGTTGTTGTTGTTGTTGTTGTTGTTGTTGTTGTTGTTGCTGCTGTTGTTGTTGTTGTTGTTGTTGTTGTTATTATTATTATTATTATTATTATTATTATTGGAAGCTATCCTAACCACAAGGGTTCGCCCCCCCCATTATACTTTGAAAGAAAATGTAAATGGCAGTGAGACTGGAGGGAGGAGCTTTGCCTCCTTCCATTGTGCTCTGTGGGCCTCTACACACATGCCATTACATTCTCCATCCTTATATTTTTACGTCCACTAGTGCAATGGGGTAGCGGAGAGTGTCATTACTTTAGCACAATCTGAAGTCTGCATAAAACCTATAGGTGGGATTATTCATGGTTTTGGAGTAAGGCATTGCCATGCTCATAACATCCAGCTTTGTTTGTGTTTTCAGCAAACTCAGGTGTTGGTTATGAAGCAGCCTTTGGCAGGTACAGCAAATTGGATGCTAACTTCTCCAGCAAGGGCCAGGAAAGGATCGTCACTGAAATACTAAAGAGCAACTGCTCATCAGTACAGTACAGAGAATATTGCGTTAGATGGGAGAACAATTGTGTGTGTGTTTTTAATAGCAGTAGGAATCCCCTTATAGTCCATTTTGCCTGTCCCCCCAGGGGAAGGGAATTCCAAGACCGGTGAGCTACAACAGAGGAAGACCCCCTACCATATTGCCACTTGGTGGACTAAACCCACTGGGGGCACAACAGAAAGAGACACTGCCAATTGCAGTACCTGGGACTATTTATATGGGAGAAGGCACTTTGACAGATAGGTAGGTCTTACCTGGGTCCAATGAATAAGATCCTCTCTCAGTTTTAGCTGCATACCAAGTGTGTAGAAAACAATACTTTATATTGGTAGCCCCATTTGCACTCAACCACCTGTGCAGGCAGCTGTGACTTAGCAAAGTATATAACAAGCACCCCCAAACTCGGCCCTCCAAATGTTTTAGGACTACAACCCCCACCATCCCTAGCTAACAGGACCAGTGGTCAGGGATGATGGGGATTGTAGTCCCAAAACATCTGGAGGGCTGATTTTTGGGGTGCCTGGTATATAAGGAGCCACAAACACCTTCAAATTCAATAGGACGAAGCATGTTTACTTAAAAGCAATCGCAACCAGGGTCAGCCCTACTGTAAGGCAGAGGGAGGCCATTACGTCAGGTAGCAGGCTCTAGGGGCGGCAGCAGCCCTCTGGCTGGGTTTTCCCAGCCATTCTGGGCGGCTTCCAACAGGAAAATGCAATACAATAATCTATTAAACATTAAAAGCCTCCCTTCAGATGTCTGTGGACCCTGTGGAATGCCCTCCCACTAGAGGTCAAAGAGAACAACAATTACCAGACCTTTAGAAGGTATCTCAAGGCAGCCCTGTTTAGGGAAGCTTTTAATGTTTGATGGATTTCTGTATTTTAGAATTTCTGTTTTGTTGGAAGCCGCCCAGAGCGGCTGGGGGAACCCGGCCAGATGGGCGGGGTATAAATAATAAATTATTATTATTAATAATTATTATTATTATTATTATTATTATTATTATTCTAAAAATTTGGTAGTTGTTTTTCTCTTTGACATCTGATGGGAGGGCATTCTACAGGGCGGGTGCCACTACCGAGAAGGCCCTCTGCTTGGTTCCCTGTAACTTGGCTTCTCGCAACGAGGGAACCGCCAGAAGGCCCTTGGCGCTGGACCTCAGTGTCCGGGCAGAACGATAGGATGCAGCTTTACTTTATTTGAAGAATGAAACTATAAGCTATATCAGGCACGCCCAAACTCGGCCCTCCAGCGTTTTGGGACTACAATTCCCATCATCCCTGACCACTGGTCCTGTTAGCTAGGGATGATGGGAGTTGTAGTCCCAAAACATCTGGAGGGCCAAGTTTGGGGATGCCTGAGCTATATCATGAGAACAATAGCCGTTAAAGTGTGTTGTGCTTCCAGGCAGTATTATACTGTATAGGAGTTGTAAAGCTCTGTTCCTAATTTTGGAAACTGATGAACTCTGAATGTGCTACAGTCACAAATTACTCAAGTATCCTCTAGCTATTGGGGACAATGTGTGCACCTCTCAAGCACATACATCCATTGTATTTGCTGGTTCTCAATCTTGGCTGAAAATTATTATCCATTTTGTCATAGGCAGAGTTCTATGTAAGTCAAAGTCTTGCATAATCTTACACTAAATTGATTTGCTTAAGAGATCATTTTAGCTATTTTCTATCAAGCGTATTTGGAAGTAGTTGTACTGCTTTATTACAGGTGTGCAGATGCTAGCCATCCTATTCAGGGGGAAATTCTGTACAAACAGAAAACTGCAGGAAGCCTTGAGCAAACTAGCAAACCCAATTTCAGTTTCCTATTGAAATTCCGTTTCCCCACAACTCACTGAAACAGGCAAATATTACAGTGGATAAAATGTTTAAAAATGTTAATCCAATAACTCCAGTGAATAACCTGATCTCTAGTCAGGAAACACCCAAGTATGAAGTACGCTAAAGCAATCCTTCTTTCCTTCTTTATCCTGTCTTTGTTGTTGTAAACTTCTAAAAATGGGTAGGACCCAAACTTCACCTTCCATGGATGGAAAAGAAGGATCCCATTGCCAGAGAGAGAGAATGGATACAATGGGAGGGACAATAATCTCTTCTCCCATAGATGGGTGCATCATCCTTTGAGTGGAACCAGTTAAGGGATACTCCAGTTGGTGGAAGGGAAATCTGGATGCAACCCAAAGGGAAGAATTCAGCTTGGCACTATGTCCAAAAGTTAGCATTTCAGCTTGCAAGATATTATTATTATTATTATTAATTATTATTATTATTATTTATACCCTGCCCATCTGGCTGGGTTTCCTCAGCCACTCTGGGTGGCTTCCAACCAAATATTAAAATACAATAATCTATTAAACATTAAAAGCTTCCCTAAACAAGGCAGGCTTCAGATGTCTTCTAAAAGTCTGGTAGTTGTTTTTCACTTTGACATCTGGTGGGAGGGTGTTCCACAGGGCGGGTGCCACTACCAAGAAGGCCCTCTGCCTGGTTCCCTGTAACTTGGCTTCTCACAGCAAGGGAAACGCCAGAAGGCCCTCAGCGCTGGACCTCAGTGTCCAGGCAGAATGATGGGGTGGAGACGCTCCTTCAGGTATACTGTACCAAGGAATGATCCCCTTTTCTTTCCCCCACCCCAGTGTTCTGGGAGTTCTCCTGACTGTCTCAAGCCAATTTGGGAGCATTGGGGCACACGTGGGTGGAGATGGGGGGTGGGAAATGCCCTTGCATGAGCTTCTGCTAGTGAGACTCATTAGTTGAATCTGGTCCAATTTTAGTGAACTGTACCTCCATTTCTTTTTCTTTTTCTTCCCCTCAGGCTTTAAATTCGGGAAACTTTTGATCAACAGGCAAATTACACATGATTTAAGATTATTTTTCCTGAATACAGTGGTACCTTGGTTCTCAAACTTAATCCATTCCGGAAGTCTGTTCCAAAACCAAAGCGTTCCAAAACCAAGGCATGCTTTCCCATAGAAAGTAATGCAAAACGGATTAATGCATTCCAGACTGTTAAAAACAACCCCTAAAACACCAATTTCATGAATTTTACTATCTAACGAGACCATTGATCCATAAAAGGAAAGCAATAATCAATGTACTGCACTATAAAACAAGTAAAACAGTATTGTAGATGATAAAAATTAAAATTAAAGAAATTTCTTACCTGCACTGATGATAGTCATTGTTTGGATGGGGGGCTTTTATCCATTTCCGCAGTCACACAATCAATCAATCAATCAATCAATCAATCAAATTAACTGAAAAGCCTCAAAACAAATAGCAAAATAAATAGCAAAAACAAAAGCACCAAATATAAGCAAATTAGCAGTGCAACAGGAAACACAGGGGGACTCAAAATGGAGCACGTTTAGCTTCCGGGAGGGGGGCGGGGCGGAAATAACACCTACTTCTGGTTTTGCAGTGTTTGGGTTCCAAGTTGTTCGTGAACTAAGCTGTTCAAAAAACGAGGTACTACTGTACAGTAAACCCTGTTTATGCAGGGAGGGAATTCCAGGGCAAGGCTATTCAAACCAACACCCTCCCTACTTCTACTGCTCCTCCTTTCATCTGGCTGCTAGCTCCCTGCCAGGGAAATTCTGACTACCCTTCCCTCTGTCATCTCAAGTAATGTATGAGATGATGAGCATGCTAGTGAGGATAGCAGTGTCTACCAGAGGCCAAAGTGAGCAACCACAGGTGTCCAAGGGGGACCTCTTTAACCTCTCCCAATTTGTGTCTTATCTGGGTCAGAAACCAAAGTGCTAACCCACAATTTCCCATTAATTCCTGCTCCGAATTCCAGTAATACCGTGGATGAATAGGGTTTCTATTTTGGGGAAAATACATTTTGCTTACATAGGGCCCTTCTGTGAGCCCCTAACTCTATGATCTTTCCCTTTTATTTGATATCTGCGTATCTACAGGATGGCAGAATAATGCACATTACTTTCTCAGTTTAACAAGGATCGCTGTAACCAAAAGTATTTTCATATTACAACAAAAAGTGCCTTTTGACCTTTTCCTGGTTTTTACCCCATCTGTGATTGTTGTTATTGAATCTAGACACATATTTTAAAAAGTTGTGAAAATGCTTTAAAAAAAAACGTTTTGAAAAATATATAGAATATGCCATAGCTCATCATCCCCATCTAGTGTCACATTTGTATAATGCACTTTAAAATGTTTTATTTGCAGCTATATAGATGAGTCCTAGGTGAGCATGTTTGGAAGAGGTATTTAATTACAAGGCAGTCAGTTTAGACTACACAACACTTTACTGTTATAAACCAAATTTAAACCTGTTGATAATAAGCAGAGAAACTTGAGTTATACCGTCATAGTTTAAGGCTCATTCGCATGGGAGTTTAACATGAATTTGAAGCCATAAGTGCCTTAAATAGCTGCACTTTGTTCACTTGATTCTCTCCCCATTCAGCTGGCAGCCTGCATTTTCTCAACAGTAAATTTTTTTAAATTCTGGAAAAATCCAAATAGGGGGGCTAAATACAATATAAAATTCCTTGTTACCCGACTGTGGATGCACTGTGTGGACAGGCTCTCTGGTGCCATCTATTGCAACATCTCCTACTTAGCCCTTCAGACTGTATTTTAAAATGCTGATTCTTATTTTACATTGTTTAGATGGAGTTGTTTCATTGTGAAACACCTAGAATTCATTTTTAATTATTTAGTAGCAGTTATACCATCTAAACAAATTGTAATTTGTTTTGTGAATTAAACTTGTAAAATTATTTGTTGATTTTTAAAGGGTACCTGATCTTTCTCAGAGTCTTTGAAATTCATTGCAACTATTCATTCTTTACATCTGATTTGACTTTGAGTTTCACTTGCAATGTGTTTCTTCGAAGACTCAAAGAAGGAAATAAAAACAGGTTAATATATCTTTAATTATTGTGATAGAGGCCCATATTATGAACCTCCCAAGATGAGACTGCCAAGATATTGCCTCTGGCCATGGCAGAAAACTGCTCCTACATCTTAACCTCTGGGATTGTAGGAAATGGTTGACCCAAGCCAACAAGAGTCTGCCTACAAGAGCTGCGACTGAGCTGCAGAAATTAGAAATCAGAAAGCCACAGGACAACAAGGAGCATTAAAGTAGCAGAGGAACATGCATGAAACAGAAACATTCAAGATTTATACTTGAATCTTGAACAATTACTTTTTTTCTGTATCCAGTGGGAGGACACTTTTGGCACATACTGCCTATACAATGTACCAATCCCCGAGAGACCAGGTCTTTCAGAGATTCCTCAGAAGAGGAAGAGGCCCTTCAGTTGCTACCCGACTCTCTCAGAAAACATTAAATTGATTCCACTCAATCCACACAGAGACTTTGTTTTTCCATGCCATGGATCTTATGAAGAAGGACTATAGCTCAGTTTTAGGCTTTGTCTAAATTCCCAATTGGTTTTTATTCTTATCAGTCTCATCTACAGGGATGGTTTTCTTTAATAATGCCACCAGCAGGTAATGTTTCCTCCTAGGTCACAGTGGTACCTCATGTTGCGAACGGGATCCGTTCCAGTGGCCCGTTTGCAACATAAAAAGGCCGCAACATGAAGTGCCACATCTGCGCACTCGCATGATGCAATGTGGTGCTTCTGCGCATGCGCAAAGTGCGATTTAGCTCTTCTGCACATGTGCGCAGGTTGAGGGTGCCCCGAACCCGGAAGTAATCCGTTCCGGGACTTCGGATTTGGCGCGTCCGTAACCTGAAAAGACGCAACATGAAGCGGACGTATCATGAGGTATGACTGTACATGGAAATGGCAGTTTCTCAGAAGCAGGAGACAAGTTTTGTGTGAAAAGGGACTCTAGTTCAATCCCTGGCATCTTCCATTACATACCCTCCAGGTGTCCCGATTTTCCAGGGACAGTCCTGTTATTACAAAAAGCCATACTGGTTTCTGATTGGATCCTGGAATATCCCTATTTCCCCCTGCCTGCACCACTGCCAAACTCGGGGAGGAGGATGAGCCGGTGCTTGTCCTGAGCGACGATGATGGCAGCAGCTGCAACTGCAAAGGAGCCTCCTTTTGCCTCTCCACTGCCACTGGCCTCCTCCCTTATCAGTGTGCGTCTTTCTTTTTGCAAATCTACCAAAGAATAAAATAAAATAGGGATTAATTTTCTCAGGACGTTGGAGGATGTGCGCGTTGCGTCCTGTTGCCTTAGTGGTGGTGGCACTCGCCCTTTTTCTGAGAGGAAATGCTCTGCCTGGGGCAGGCGACACAAAAAATGGGAGGTCAAGGAGGATCAGTTTGAGGGGGTGGGGGCAGAGTGGGAAGTGTCCCTATTTTCATCTGAGAAATGTTGGAGCATATTCAGTTAGAGATGGAAAAGACAGCTAATGCCAGTCAGCGGAGCCAGTTCTGAGGCAGATGGACCAATGTGATAAGGCAGCTTCCTGGGATGCAAAGGGCAGCATCCAGACAAAAACATTTCCAAGCATCTTGTTCAGTTTTCAGATCAGATTACCAACAAAGAGTGCAAAATAAATTATAAAGCTGCTGCCAGGCTCGATGATAATGAAGTCATTGCAACTGCTAAAATGTCATTATTTGAAATCACATGTTGCAGACGTCTCAAGTGGATAGGGAACTGCCTTTCTCGGCCTGGTCGTTCCATCTGGGCCCTGTCACTCTATGAACCACAGCCTGCCCAATCAAGGCCTTGTCTTATGTTTTTACCCAAACACTAAATGAGCTCCATTACAAGGGTGGGTAATGGCTCCTGGGAAGCAGCATTTGCTCTGGGGTCAGCTGCCCCAGGGACAGAAAGACACAAAGCAGCCTGGTGAATAAAACTCATCCATCCCTCCCTACCCACCCAGCCACCCCCACTCCCCCTCTGTAACCTCTAAAAAGAAGCTGCTTTGGAGTCTCCTCTCATTTGCATGGGGAGATTTAATTTCCATCCCTTAAATATGACGAATTGCTGAGATTTCCTTCAGTTAATGCTTTTAACAGCTCCCAATAAACTTCATTAATCAGTCCAGCTCAAGGCCCAACGTGCAGCCTGGAAGCAGCTAATTTGCCTGATGAGCCTGAGACTTTAGTGAATAAACAGGTGGATAAGCTGAGGGTTTTATGGCCTTAATTACACTCTAATCAGTTCAACGCTTGGCGGGCAAAAAGGAAAGAGGGAAGAAGGAGGCAGCATGATCAGCCATCCCTTCATTATTATTATTTTTTCAACTAGTGCCTCATTTCTTCCACCATCCTCATCTTCTCCCGATTTTCTGATAGAAAAGGCAGGAAAGGGGGAGTGAAGTGAAACAGGGACATGTGTTTCTAAGGTTTTAGGATAACCGACAAGATGTCTTTAAGCCGCCCTTCTACAATCTCTTAGTAGCGCAACCTCTGTTGCCTTTTCCTCTGAATTTCTTTCACATTTCCTCTTTCTTTTCTTATTCATTCCTCAGTTTGTGCAAATTTACAGAAGGTCGTTGGGCTTCCTAGTTATATAGATCAGGCATCCCCAAACTGCGGCCCTCCAAATGTTGTTGGACTACATTTCCTATCAGCTGCAGCCAGCATGGCCAGCCGTTAGGGATGATGAAATTGTAGTCCAGCAGCATGTGCAGGGCTGTGGATTCCACATCCTTGCCACAGGACAACAAGGCATTTATTTTAGAATAGGAGATGTTCTACATAACAGATTTCAGAGCTGTGTTCAATGCTTTGAAGTTTGGAAATGCTTTCCCCTACTCATTGCCCCAGTTTTGTGTGGCTGTACCATTTGGCAGACTGAGGTGGCGACCTCAGGCAGCCAATTTTGGGTAGTCATGAAAGGGCAGCCAATTGTTGTTGTTGTTGTTGTTGTATTTTGAATTCCATTGTGTGGCACTTGTGGGATTTTATGTCTCAGTTGCCAAATAACTTGACCAGCCTTGGATATTATACACCCTAAGTTGGGTAGACAGCTACAATCTGCTATTCAACCTCAGGCATCAAAACGTTTTGGCCCAGCACTGATGCAGCTAAATTTAGACACTGATTTCTCAATTCGGCAACGTTCCCGACTCCAATATTATCTGGAAGCCTTGCACTCAAGGGTGATATGCAACCCCAAAATCAATGGGCTAGTTTCAGTTAAACAATGGTCAGGAAAAGGAATACCTGTATGGGAATTACTGCAGAGCAGTGGTTAAGAGTGTTAAACAAGGACCAGGGAGACCTGGGTTCAAATCCCCACTCAGCCATAAAGCAGCTAGAGGAGAAGGGGACAGAGGGTGAAGAAAGAGCTGTGAGTGGAGGGGATCTCTCTTCCCATCCTTTGGACCCCTTGGGAAACCTGGAATTGGGTGTGGTAAATGCAGCTGAATGAGACCCAGCTGTGGGCAGCCTGAGGAAGTACCATCCACCTTGGGTCTGCCCATAAAAAGCAAGTTTAGCGTGAGAGACTAAGGGTGGATCTACACACAAGAAAAAAAAACCACTATAAATAAGTCAGAAATTAAATCATTTATAACAAAATAAAAGAAACCCCTATGTAAAAATCACATAGAAAATTTGTTTGCTCTCTGGCGCCATCTGGTGTTGCATGTCTATAATGCATCGTTTGACTAATATAACTGAGTCCTAAAGATTATATCCACTCTTTCCAGACTTTTGTGGGTGAGCTGAGAGTTTGTTTGTAACCTGGAGGCTGAGAAGGAGGGAGTGTCAGAAGGAAAATGAATTGAGATAGACAGATACATAAGTAGATTAGTAACTTTGTATTAATGTAACATGTTTTTTGTAATACTTTGTTTAAGTTGTCTATTGTTGCTTCAGTTTTTTTTAACACTGCTTAGCGACATTTTTAATATATTTAAGTGGTATAGAAATTAAATAATGAATCACTGGATGACCTTGGGCAAATCACTATCTCTCAGCCTAACCTACCTCACAAGGTTGTTGTGAGGTGGAAATAGGGGTGTGGGAAAATAATTATGTAAGCTGCCTTGAACTCCTTGAACAAAATGCAAGATCTAACTTTAGTAAATAAACATAGGCTCAAATACACACTCTTACACACTGAGTTTTAACACATTCCAGAGCTCAATCCTGCCTAGTGCGTATTTACGTCATATTAAGTCCTGGACACCAAGTCTGCACACTGGGATGCCATATTCCTGAGGGTGTTTATATTCATGGCACCAAATGTATTTTTTTAAAAAATAAATAAATATTTTATTAAGACTTTTCATAATGCATTACAGTAAAAAATAAAATAAGCAAAAACAAAGAATTGAGGGAGAGCAAGAAATGTACACCAAATGTACTTCTGACATCCCCTTGAACTATTGCACACATGTGATTACTAGCCATCACAGGAAGACCGATGAAGGAAGTGGGATATACAAGCCCCTCAAATAAATAAGTACAGAATAACAACTTAAATGTTGTTAATGCAGGCTGGTAACAGGGCACTTCCCCCCCCCCAAAAAGTGTATTCTTTCACTGTAGCTGCCATTGATAAGGGAAATGCAACTCCCCTTTTAAGAGTATGTGCTGAGAGCTGTTTGATTCAGGTAGGATTGCCAAATAGGCAAAATGTCAGGGGAAACCTGGGTGCATGGCAACGTGATGGAAAAAGCTCAAAAACTGTTTTTGGGTTAGGTTTCCCCTAACAGAGCCCAACAATTTGGGTATGCTCCCCCCCCCAAAAAAACAACCATCAACAACTTGGCGAGTGTCAAGAATTTCCCTTTTTGAAATATGGCAACCCTAGACTGAGGGCCTGTGCTTGCCGCGCACTGTGTGCCACTTCCAGGAACAAGGAGCGACGTTTCCAAACGAGGGCCATCATCCCTCAAGATAAAAGGGCTCGGGCTGCTGTGCTTCCGCAAAAATGCACCGCACCCTTTGCCACCCTCCTCTTTTCCCGGTTGCCTCGCTTCCCTCCTTCCCTTCACGAGTGCCCTTCACCTTTCCCTTTGCCCCGCTTTGGCGACCTTCTCTGCCCCTGGCTTCCAGGTCCCGCTTCCCTCCCACCACATCGGCTCCCTGTCACGGCTAGGCCGCTTGACAAATCACTTCAAGGGCAGCCTAACTTCGAAGGACAAGACAAAGCTTTAGCATATGGTCCAATCCCCAGATGTTTGTCTTTTGCTCGCGCTCGCGCTCTCCCTCCTCCCCGCTCCTCTCCCTCATAAGAAGGGGCTACTTGGGAAGCTCAGGCTTCCTTCCTTTTTCCTCCCCCCCCCTCCAGGTTTTTGTCTGGGGGTCGCTAACTAGCAGCTTGAGCTGCTGGTCTCTTTATAGCCCGAGAAGCGAGGGAGGAAAGAGACTGGGGAAGGAGGAGGAGGAGGAGGAGAAGAAGGGGAGCTTTTGTGGAATGTAATAATATTTTTTACAGCCCTGGCTGAGGGGAAGTCTCGGAGCTGTTAACGCAGGTGCCACGGGGGCACTCCTCACCGCACACTGCTAGGCCACGGATGGCGGGAAAGACGAGCGTTGCCTCCGCTCTCTTTTGGCATTGGCAATAACACCCATGGTTGGGGCTTTAAGCCACAAGGCAAAGTTCAGTTCACCGCACCGAGAGTGAGCTAGGAAAGGCAGCCGGGCTGTGTGCGTGTGTTAAGCAGAGGAGTTATTTTACTGAGCTTAGAAAGACAAGCCTGCTGGGCGTCCTTCCTTTGCTTTCAGCTGCAGACCAAGGTCCGTTGCAAATAAATAAGCTCCGGGCAGACAAGGGAATGAATGCTTCTGCTGCAGAGAAAGGAGAAGATTGCAGGCTTCATTCTGCAGCTGCTTGGAGAGAATAGAAGGAGCAAGGGCAGAGGCCGCAGCCGGTATCCTCGTGTGTGTGTGTGTGTGTGTGTGTGTGTGTGTGTGTGTATTCACAGCGCCTTCCTTGCGTGCAGGAGAAGCACACGAACCAAGCTAGTTTCATTTTGGCTGATCAGTGTCTCTCCCCCCCCCCCCAAACAATTGCTCTTGATAAAGTTGTAAAGGGAGGGAAATAGCGTGCGCGCACACACAACTGCATGTGACACTCTTCCCCGATGTCTTTGTTTATTGTGTTTCAGAGAGACGAGGATAAGAAAATTTGTGGAAGGGGTGCAAAATATTGCAGAACGTCTAGCCCACATTTCCCTAAATTTTAATCTTCAGTTGCATCAGTGTGCACTCCCAGTATGCATTCCACTGAAAACCAGCTGATTCATTGCTCAAGAAACAATGACCTGCTTTTGCAAGGGCATTCAGCCAAAAGCAAAGGGTGGTGGGAATGTGTGAAAGAAGACATTTGCCAAGCATCTTTAACAATGAAAAACTAAGGGGTTGGGATTCTTTCAATTAAGTGTTGCCTATTGAAAAAACAACGGGTAGAGTTTCCTGGAGGGTACAATCACTTTTGTTCTCACATAAGCTATGAAGCAAATGATTTCCAACACTATTTGAGAGGAAAATACTTAACGGGGTGGGGGGGGGGATGTTGAGCTAATAAAAATGTCAAGAGCTCTGAAACTTTTTAAAAAAGAAGTTACTAAGAAAATGGGAGCGATCTGTGAAATATCAAGGTCCCTGATTCCCATATTTTAGATTTGAAATTTACCTGTTTTTTTATATCCCTTCTATTAGGTGACTGTTTTGTTTTTATTAAGATGATCATAGACTGCAGATTTGCATGTAATCTACTTCTTGAATAGTTTCAGAATTTGATTGAATTACAAACAGCAAACTCAATTTATATATGATCGATGCGGGATATTAATTAGATTCCACGAATTTATCCCCATAAAGACGACACGGCATTAAGCACAATTAAATTCCCAGTGTTCTTTTATTGCATAGATTGTAACGTGTTCTGCTTATACAATTTTTAAAAGAAAAGAAAAAACCCAGATTACTTTTTAGGTAACCAGTTCCAAATTTTTTGAACATTACATTTATATAAATTCATCTGTATCAAAGAAGAATTAAAGCGCCTTTTACTTTGCCAGTGCTTCTCTGGTGTCGTTTTCCTAACATAGATGAATAATGACTTACAAGTTCTGCTTATTTTATCTCCATTCCATATGGGCCACTGATGTCTCCATAAGATGAAAACTTCTCATTTTGGTAAGAGAAATCAAATGGATTGGCTGCAGCCTGCATTTTTCATTTTGCTACACCTAGACTAAATTGCTTGCACTTTAATACGATTACAGCATGTCGACCGAATCCTGGTCTTGTTAGCTTGCAGTTCATTTGCAGGTCCTTCCGCAGCACCAGCCCGCTGACTAATCAAGTGGAATTTAAATAAAATGCAAGTGAATTCATGGTTCCTTCCCACCCCCTGCTCTAAATTCTGAACATTCTCAAACCGGCCCTGGAGAAATACAAAAGCACAAGTGACAGGCGAGGCAGGCCCTGTGTTCAGCACTCAATCATTTCCTGTCACAGGTGCAGCCTCTATGCATTATCCTGCCATGATTGATAGAGTAGGTTTGTGCAGACTGGGGAGCTGGGCATGGTTCAGATGGGGCCCTGTCATTCCAGCACTGTGCTGTACTACCTGTAGGGGGGCAGAAAAAAAGAGAAACTTTGCTAGGATTCAGTGACTCTGATAAGGTTTAGCTCTGTATATGCAATCAAAAGGTCGTATTTCCTAAAAGTTAAATATAGCTTCTAGGTCTAGCTAGCCTGTAATGATCCGAGAATCAAAAAGCTAATTAAATCAGAAGTGCTAAAAATGATTACTTACATGCTAAGGTAGGGTTGTTGTTGTTTATAATTAGTTGGACATTTCACATATATAATTTCCCTTATTTTTCAAGCGAATCTTGCATACAATAAATCTAACTGGGGGAGCTGAGTGCAACCAGTCACAAGTTTTTTTTGGAGGCTTAAGACACTTTCACTCTATTTAAGGTTTTTCATTGGTTATTCTAGCACATTTGATGATGTTTTGTATTTGAGCTGGCCTGTATACTTCCTGTTGTTGCTTTTTAAAAATAAATAAATTTTGTGGCTTCTTAAATTGTTAAGTCAGATTTAAAGTAAGCTGCCTTGGGAACCGATTTGGTTAAAATTTGAGGTGGAAGAAATAATGATAATAAAAATAGTCTATCACTGTCTCTTGTGGAAAATGGGTAAAACAACAACATCAACGACTCAGATGATCATAGTTCTTTAGCTATAAAAGAAAACTGCATTGAAATTCTATTCCCTCTGACCAGTGAATCTAAGTCAAGAATTGTTATTGCTTTAGGAAACAATGTAATTTATGCAGTAGGTATCTTTGACAGTTTTATTCAACTAGGGAAGGGATTTTAGTTTTTGCTACCTATGATCATTCAGAATCTTGACTAATTGATGTAAGATCAAAGTTGACAACTATCTCACGTGTTCTGCAAAACTACAGCATCTTTTTGTTTGTTCATGCTTTCTGAAATGGCCAAAGGCAAAAAAATTACATAAATGGTCTTCTATTTTTAAAATGCACAGTTTCTTTTATTGTGAGTATTAGTCAGTCCTCAGTGAATGATACTGACCTTACAAACTATATCAGAATAAATAAGTAACTCATATTTCATTGTTGTTGTTGTTTAGTCGTTTAGTCGTGTCCGACTCTTCGTGACCCCATGGACTATAGCACGCCAGGCACTCCTGTCTCGCACTGCCTCCCGCAGTTTGGTCAAACTCATGTTCGTAGCTTCGAGAACACTGTCCAACCATCTTGTCCTCTGTCGTCCCCTTCTCCTAGTGCCCTCAATCTTTCCCAACATCAGGGTCTTTTCCAAGGATTCTTCTCTTCTCATGAGGTGGCCAAAGTATTGGAGCCTCAGCTTCACGATCTGTCCTTCCAGGGAGCACTCAGGGCTGATTTCCTTAAGAATGGATAGGTTTGGTCTTCTTGCATATCAGTTGCTAAATATAATGTAGCAGGGCATTGCTTTAAAAATATTTCATTTTGAGTTATATTAAATGAAGGTGAGTTTCTATAAGGAATAATGGGACCAAAATTAATTAGATTTTTTTTTTACACATAGCATTACCTGAAGGTCATTATGACACCCCACAATGCATTATTATTATTATTATTATTATTATTATTATTATTATTATTTTGCAGGCAAAACATTTTATGAAACTAAAAAAGCTACACTGAAAATCTAAAAATACTTTTGTTGATATTATTGATGAATAATTTTAATTGTCTCTTATAGATATGTCAAATAATCCTAAATTTAAAAAAGATTGCATATTTATAATTTTCCAGCAGGGAAGCTAATATTATATAGATACTTTGGTTACTAGAAAATTATAATTAAGCAAAAGCCATTCAATGAAAACTGTTTGCCAAAAATCCTTTTTAAAAATTGTAGATTTGATCAGAATCCAAAGTCCTGCTTTGGGGGCACCCAAAGGTTTGTTGTGTCCAGTGGACTCTCAGGCGCTTACCTTTAAACTGTATAGCCAAAGGTGTTTGCATATATTGGGCTGCAATTCATCATGGAATATCACAAACTCCCTATGTGGCCTTCAGGGAGGGGGTGTTACTCTTAAGTCCAGAGTTCCCTCAGATGCAAACAACTTGTGCAGTTCTTTCGATCCAGGCCTTTCTTCTCAAATATTTGCATGGATTTAATTTGAACAGTTTTCTCAGTGATTTTGGGAAGACAAAATGTTCTCTTTGTAATCTCTTATTATAAAGCAAGAACCATGTTTAAACATCTGATTGATTTGGGAAAGCAACCAGCTATTTAAATATTGCCTCATGCACAATCTCTAGTTTGTATCCTTAATAACTAAGGGTTTCTTTTGCATGCTGGTGTCACCTTTTTTTTAAAAAAAAAAAATTAGTAACAGTTCTCTTAATAAACTATTTTCCTCACAATTTGCAGCTTTTCCTGAGTAAGGCCACATCAAGAAATACTTGCGTGTTCAGACTTTTAAACCTCCCCCTTAAAGGAATCCACACAAGACTCATAATTTTGGTTTGGTTTTTGGCAGAATTTAGGCCACAACTTTATTGATTACAGCAAGTGAGTGGTTGCATAGGCCAGGCATCCCCAAACTTCGGCTCTCCATATATTTTGGACTACAATTCCCATCTTCCCCGACCACTGGTTCTGTTAGCTAGGGATCATGGGAATTGTAGGCCAAAACATCTGGAGGGCCAAACTTTGGGGATGCCTGGCATAGGCTCTGGTTTGACTAGCTCCCTGCCATGCAGGTAGCACTGACCCAGGGTTCCAGCATAGGTCAGCCAAAGGTGAACACCTGGATAGGCGGAAATCCGGGGACATGCTATGTCCGCCACCCAGATGTCCCCCTGGACTCAGGCATGGGCACAACCCCTCACAGGGTTGACCAAACCCTGGATTCCTTTAATGGAATACACTTCACATAGGGATGGTGGGAGCGTTCCCCCATCCCTATCACCTGAACCAGAGCCTATCCACAACCTTACAAGTTGTGACGATTTGCTACACGGCAGGTGAAACCCAAATGGCACTAGCCAATTAGCCAAGTGGGGAAAATTCCTGCCATGCCCCTGTCCCAACGACAGACAACACACGACAGCATAGCAAGGTCGAGTGCACAAGCCCTAAAAGTAGGGACCAGTGGGTGGGTGTTCAGATGCACGCACCAAAAGAGGAAGCTCTGGGTCATGTGCATGGGCATATATAGGTCCCTTGATCTGTTTAGCTCGCGTCCATTGGCCTGATTGAACCCAGCATCAAGGGGCCTACCAATATGATGCTGTGGCTGTCCAATCCTTCCAACCCACAACACAAGGGTTTGGTTGCCAGGTCTCACCGCAACACGTGCCCTCTTTGAGGGAGGACATTATTTGGTTAACCCGAGTGATTGTACCTTTTTGTTTTAAAAGCATAGCTGCCAAGTCCCAGTTAGAAAAATACAGGATTAGCAGCGCCGGCACAGGAAGTCGCTTCTACGCATGTCCAGACATGCGTGGAAGCAACTTCCGGTGCCAGCGCTGCACGATTTCCGGTACCCAGACATAGGCAGAGCAGCACCGGAAGAAATCCGGGGAATTACGGGATATTTCGCCATTCGGGATGACAGCGGGAAACGGCTTTAAAAATGGGGGTTTCCCGGGGAAAAGGGGGGACTTGGCAGCTATGTTTAAAAGGTGTCGGTAAAGGTTTCTAATTCACCAGAAAGTTTTCCTGTGAAAGCTCTATTGAAATGAATGAGAGTACTAATGTGTAGTTGTATGGCTGTAATGTCTTTCTATAGGGTTGTTCAGGGGACCATACTCTGTCCCCTAAGACATTTTCAGATTTGTCCTATAGAGTTATAATTGCACCCAGTTCAGTGTATCCTCTTTCGCATTTTTGGCGCAAGGAGAAAGCTACCAAATGCTCACATATAAAGGATTTTCCTTTAACACCTCATTTATTACTGCAAGATGAAAAATGATCTCTTCCATTTATTATATTATCTCATTAAAGGGCTCACAAAGATCCTGTTTGTATATACACATAGAAATACGAAACCTTGCTGTTATGAATGATCATAGAAAATAAGATTCTAAGAAGAAGCCAACTAATGGTAGACTAGAACCTACAGCCAGGGATCAGGAAAAATCTTATTTACAGTATTTATTTGCTCATTAGATTTTATACATGCAAATATAAGTACCCCTTAAGAAATAGGAGGCAGAAAACAAATGGGAGCCTGTATTGGCAGCCTATAGCTTTGATAAGCCCAGAGGCAGACCCAAAGCTGCCAACACAACTACTAAGTGAGCCTGCCAAGTAGCCAGATGCTACAGCTGGGGGAAAAACATGTTCATTGTCTTAACAGCTTCATGCAGTTAAGGGGATATAAAATACGGAATTAAATTCAATAATACCGAGGCATATTTTGCTACATACATGTGCATGTTCAACAACAATGACAAATTTTATTGTACCGTCAGAGACCTAAATGTGTGTAAACGGGTTTCCTCCTCCATTTGTATGGAACGCAGGTGCCCAGACATACGTACACTAGTTCCTGTGTGCAAAGCATCAGAGGATTGGAGTTCAACTTATCTTGGAAGAGAATTGTATGCCCAGGGAAGAGATACAGACATGCAGAATGGTGCAACAGTTGACTGAAGATGTTGTACACTGAAAAGTCATGTGAAGACCATATTGCTGGGAGTGCAACAGCAGGGAGAAGGACGTAAGATCAAGTCCATGGCCTACCTGGTCTAGCATCCTGTTCTCAACCTGATGTGTGGGGGGAAACCTGCAAGCAGGATTTGAGCATGAGAACACTCTCCCCTCGTGTGGTTTCCAGGAACTGGTGTTCAGAAGTATTGCTGCTTCCAATTGTTGGGGCAGAGCGCAGCCTCCTTCTCTGCGAATTTTTCTAATCCTACTCTAAAGCCAGCATCACTGCCTCCTGCGGGAGTGTGCTTCATCGTTCAACTATGTGAGGCTCAAAGAAGTACTTTCTTTTATATGTCCTGAATCTTCCAACATGCAGCTTCATTAAATGCCCACAAGTTATGATGTTAAAGAAGGGGGAGGAAAACTTTTCCCTATCCACTTTTCCCACAACATGCATACTTTTTATCAATTTCATTAATTTCAGTGGATCTCTTCTTGAGTAAAACTTAGCTGGAGACACCTAGGGCTTTTTCCCCAGCCGGAACTCAGTACAAGCACCTCTCAGGTGGGTGCCATTGCCATTATAAGAGAACAGGCGAGGTGTTCCTGGTGAGTTCCGGCACCTCTTTCTCTAGAAAAATAACACTGGAGACAACCAAATCAAAACATATCATCCCAGCGCATTTTTAAAGATTCTTCCTCAAGGTACCACGAACACTAGAAGCCTATTTTAATCCTGAAATTCTGTGGCACCTGAGAAGTTATACCAGGAGCTATCAGCTCTTCCTCTCCCAATGCCCCTCCCCACTGCCACAGAAACTTCTGCAGGCTGAGCCTTACCAAAGCTAAGGTTCCACATCAATAGAGCCAAATTGGGGACAAGCTGAGGGGATATACCAGGGCAGACTGGCTTTGAAGCTTCGATTTTAAGCATCCAGTGCCGCCCCCCCCCCCCACAAAAAAATGTTGTTGCAGCTCAAACCCATTTATTTCTTTCCTATTTTTCCCAAGGGGTGGGAAAGTAGTTCAAAACAAAAATAAACCAGGAGGAGGACAGAGGTGTGTGCAGTTAAAGATACAGTTAAAGAACAACCTTTGATTTCTTCCTCCCCCAAGCCCTAGAATTGCAGCCTAAATAGTACACACCACTTGATATCATTATTATCATAACTCCAAATCTTGTAATCCTAAAAAGCCTTTTATATACCAGGTTATATCCTGGATTCATTTGGCAGTGAAGCATAGTCGAGGATACCGATTTGTGTATCTAAGGTTCATAGATAGTTTCATAGATATTGGGCATTTTTTTAAAAAAACTTGAAACATTGTTCGTATTTCCTCTCATTAATTTTTTTTTCCAGAACACTTGGGGCCAAATAGACCTTCTTTCTTGTGTTGCTTTGAGATTTTAATCTTTTCTTTTCTTTTAAAAATCTCTCCAGCAAGCTAAGGAAACTCAAGCACCTACCAAACGTGTGCAAGTGTGCTTTCTCACACACTGAAACTGAAATTTGTTAACGCTGCTTGTTTAGTATGTGTGTCTACCTATAGGTATATAGCTCCGCCTGTTAGATAAGACAGCTATCCCCCCCACCCCCCCATCAATTTGTCATGATGGTTTGAGATTACCGAGCTGCACAGAGTGGAATACTTGCATCTAATAAAGAGAAGGCGAAAGGAAAACGTCCTCCAAAGAGAAGTTGCAAGGTAGATAAAGAACTTCCGTTTGCCACTTAGTGGGATGGCTGTGTGTCCCAATAGGCTGAGCAGGCCAGCTGATCCATCCAGAGGGGATGGGTGTCAGACTGGTGCAGGTGTCAGTGGCGGCCAGTGAGTGATTGCACCATCAGCCTCCTACCGTGATCCATCATGCGGGCCCAGCCGGTGAAGAATCACAGCCTCAGCAAGGTGCTGCGCCCAGCAACATATCATTAAACAAGGTTACCACTGGCAGATTTGTTCCCATGATCAATCTGGTCAATAACCGTTCCAGCTCACTGTTCTCCCCCGCCCCCCCATTCCGCCCTTTAAACATAAACAAGCATCACGAAAGTGCTGTGAAAACAAGGCTTTAATAGGACTCCTGTAGCATTTTGCAAGCTTCTCCCCCCCCCGCACTTTTGCCCCTTTAAACAACAACATGTAAATTATGAAAAATAACCTTTTTGTAGAAACTATATCCTCAGGCTAGCAGCCTGCCCCAATTCCATATTTTATGGCTTGATATATTTCCCTCTCTATTAATTACAGAATGGCATTTCATTATATTTCTACAGGTGACAACAAGTGTGGAATTCTAGTTCATCTTACAATATTACCCCTATCAGTGTGAATGGATGTTTCTCTCCTAAGAGGGCAGGAGTAAAATCTGCCTTCCCATCTTGCGCCTGCAACTCTGGGCACAGCTCCCCAAGAAACCCCTACTATTCGCACAATACTATGCTATTTTATTCATTTATTTAGATGTACAGTGTAGGTCAATAACACAGGAAAGTAAGTGAAATAGAACAAGTTAATCTAATTCAGTAAAATTCCCTATTCTTTGCCATCTTAACGATGGTCTAAAGGTCAGTCCAAATGGGTAAGTTTTGCTACATTTCTGAAAGGTGCTGAGGTTTGGAATTTGCAGACTCAGAAATGAGCTACTTAAGTAACAAGAGCCCTGCTGGATCAGATCAAAGGCCTGGCTATTCTTGCTTCTTGTTCCCTACAGTGGCCAAGCAGATGCTACTGGGAAGCTCACAAGCAGGACATGAAAACAACAGCCCTTCCCAAACAGTTTGCAATGTAGGAACTTGTATTCACAGTGTGCATTAAGCCAAGTGTTCCTCTGTGAATTTGTCTAATTGAAGGCCACCTAAATGAGTGGCAATCAACACATGTCCTGCTAGTGAATTCCATAACTGCATATTGTTTGAAGTCACATTTTCTTTTGTCTTGTCCTGACAAAATTCTATATTTGGGGAGCAGCCATCAAGCACACCACTTTTCATGTCCTCGCTGACCGAACTCAGTTGCATAGATGGTGTCATCTCTGTGCAAGGTCCGTATGCATGTATTAACATGAAAGCAAAATTCATGAGAATGTTGAATCCTTTTTCTGTGTGCAAATGAACAAGGAAGTTTGGTGGAGATTGCTTTGGCTAATCAATATCAACTGAGAAGAACGAAGAGGGAATTTGATAAAGTTCACATTTATTATTATTATTATTATTATTATTATTATTATTATTATTATTATTATTATACCGCCCTATACCCAGAGGTCTTGGGGCGGTTCACAAAAAAGATCACAATATATAAAATAAAAATAAAAACAATAACCCCCCTTCAAAAAGCCACATTTTAAAAGGGTATAGGATGTCAGTCAGGTCAACCAAAGGCCTGGTTAAATAGGAACGTTTTTGTCTGACGCCTAAAGGTGTATAATGAAAGTGCCAGGCAAACTTCCCTGGGGAGAGCATTCCACAGACAGGGAACCGCTGCAGATATTGCCACCCTCTGGATCTCTCAAGGAGGAGGCACACGAAGGAGGGCTTCAGAAGATGATCTCAGGGTCCGGGTAGGTTCAAATGGAAAGAGGCGGTCCTTGAGGTACTGCAGTCCTGAGCTGTTTAAGGCTTTATAGGTCAAAACCAGCACTTTGAACTGGGCCCAGAAACTAATTGGTAGCCAGTGCAGTCGGACCAGAATCAGTGTAATACGCTCAAACTGTCTTGCTCTGGTGAGCAACCTGGCCTCTGAATTTTGTACTAGCAGGTTTCCAAACCGTCTTCAGAGGCAGCCCTACATAAAATGCATTGCAGTAATCTAACCTTGAAGTTACCGGAGCATAGACAACAGTAGTTAGGCTATCCCTGTCCAGATAGGGGCGTAGCTGGGCCACCAGACGAAGCTGATGGAAGGCAAAGGATCCAGGATCCAGGATGGGAAGTGTAATCCCATCAAGAGCAGGTCACCTCCCAGCCATCTGGTCTAGGAAACCACCCACATTTAAAGTCAAACCTACCAAAATCACATTTTCTGAAACAATATGAGCACCAAAACACAGCCATCATTTGAAATTTGCACTTGTCTGAATTTTGAGGTGCAGTTTTCTGAATAATGTGTACAAAACTGCAAGCACTAAGGTGAAGCGTGCATAAAAATGCATATATTGGTGAAAATAATATACAAAAGAGCATTGTATTAGGAAAAATTGATTTGCAAACATAACACATGTTGGGCAAGATTGCATTCAAAAATGTGAATGTTAGGGAAAGAATCACACTACAATTTTCGCAAAACGAGGTGGAAATGTGAAGAGCTGAATTTAAGATTAGAAAAATGAGAAATTGACATTTTTGCCCATCCCTATTGGTAGGCACCACCAAGGAATTTGATAAATGTTCCTCTTTGAGAAAGTGCAGGTGGAGGGGGTGGGAAGCATACTGCAGTTGTAGCAGTGTAAAAGGTATACACAGGAACTCCCCTGCCCAGTGCTAACGTCGTGTAAATAATTCTTCTCATCTCAGTAAAAATTACAAAATGGAACAAAATGACAGAAACCCTGATGCCAGAAGGTAGGAATAAGCACCATCATCACATGATGGCAGCCACCCAGTCCATGTTTGTCCCTAAGGAATATATATTCAGGGGTCTCCCGTTATCAGCCTTCTAATGGAAGAACCCTTGTTAAGTCTCAAAGAACCTTGACATTTCCCACAACTCAGGTGACCAGAGTCCAAAGCAATGGAGCCTCTTTTTGCTCCACTGGGTTTATCAAGCACCTGGTTGTGTCACAGTCTACACCCGTGTGAATCTGCCCAGGCTGTAACATGTATCATAGGTGTAGGAAGTTTGTTATAAAACAACACATTTAAAGCACACGGGCTTCTCCTAAAGAATCCTGAGAACTGTAGCTTATCTCTCACATAGCTACAGTTCCTGGTACCCTTAACAAACTACAGTTCCCAGGATTCTTTGGAAGGAATAAATGTGCTTTAAATGTTTGGTGTGGATGTGACCACCAACCTTAAGAGATCCTGATCTCTGGTCTGGTTAGGTTAGTGGGTACCTAGGGCTGTGCCTTTCCAGTGGTAGCCATGCACATGTGGAATTTCCTTCCACTAGGGCCTTTCAGTAGACTCCAGGTCTTAGTTTTCGTCCACCAAGCTTTTTATTGATTTTATAACAAACTTCCTATACATATGATTTTATCTAATGCTGTTTGTTCATTTGTTTTGCTATATATATATTACTGTAGGCTGCCTTCTGAGGGATTGCCCTAAAAAAGCAAGCCCCTTGGGCTTGCCGATAGGAAGGTTGGCAGTTCGAATCCCCACAACAGGGTGAGCTCCCATTGTTCTGTCCCAGCTCCTGCCAACCTAGCCACTCGAAAGGACGCCAAAAAAGTGCAAGTAGATAAATAGGTACCACACCAGCGGGAAGGTAAACGGCATTTCCGTGCGCTGCTCTGGTTTCGCCAGAAGCGGCTTAGTCATGCTGGCCACATGACCCGGAAAAACTGTCTGTGGACAAACGCCGGCTCCCTCAGCCAGGAAAGCGAGATGAGTGCCACAACCCCAGAGTCATTCGCAACTGGACTTAACTGTCAGGGGTCCTTTACCTTTACCTTTTTAAGTATAATGTAAATGCTATGATCTGCATGCAGCATATGAAAAATAATATGCACACCTGTACACAAGTCAAAGCTGGGTGTGTTTATACACCTGTTTTCATATTTTTTAAAAAATATGCCAAATATTAAATATTTTTTTGCAAACAATGCATTCTTAAGTTACAAATAAAATTTGGGTTAGTGTGCCTTTCGCCCAAGACCTTCACAGGTTCTCCTATACAGCTGCTTCCTCAGTCTCTTGGAGGAAAAGAACAAATTGCAGGCTGGAAACAGCTGCAGTTAAACATCACAAGTCTGGCTGGGCAGTACCCTTGAACGCATGCCCAGCACGAGGCCCTGTGGTGCCTCATTTGCATATCTCATGACTGTGGGTCACTTCACAGCTGTATCACAAGGCCATTGACATGTCTTCATGGGGTGCTTTTATTTGCTTTGCTTTTCAAACAAGTATATGGAGTGAACTCTCCTCCATCCAGGGTAACTGTTAATAACTCCATGTAGCATATTACCCACTTGTATTGTTTCTCCAAAGTACTATCACATACCCTCCAAACTTTATCCGATAAAAATAGGGACGTCCTATATAATAATAATAATTATGGTGCTGGAGGAGACTCTTGAGAGTCCCATGGGCTGCAAGAAGATCAGACCTATCCATTCTAAAGGATATCAGCCCTGAGTGCTCACTGGAAGGACAGATCGTGAAGCTGAGGCTCCAATACTTTGGCCACCTCATGAGAAGAGAAGACTCCCTGGAAAAGACCCTGATGTTGGGAAAGATTGAGGGCACTAGGAGAAGGGGACGACAGAGGACGAGATGGTTGGGCAGTGTTCTCGAAGCTACCAACATGAGTCTGACCAAACTGCGGGAGGCAGTGGAAGACAGGAGTGCCTGGCGTGCTCTGGTCCATGGGGTCATGAAGAGTCGGACACGACTAAACAACAATATGATAATAATAATAATAATAATAATAATAATAATAATAATAATAATTACTCCCATCTGGCTGGGTTGCCCCAGCTACTTTAAGCAGCTTCCAACATATATCAAAACATAATAAAACACTTAAAAACTTCCCTATACAGGGCTGCCTTCAGATGCCTTCTAAAGGTTGTACAGTTACTTATCTCTATGGCTTGAGGGTCACATACCATACCCCATGGTCATAGGCAGGGGGGCAGCTGCCCCACTAAATCATTACAAATCAATACAAATCTGAGGTTCTGCCTCCCCTAACAAAAGCCTGCCCCCTCAACAACAGCCTGCTCCCCTAACAAAAATCCTGGTTACACCTGTGCCATACCCTCCAACATTTCTCCAATGAAAATAGGGACGTCCTAAGAAAAGCAGGACATTCTGGGGTAAGATCAGAAACCATGATGGCTTCTGCAAATCTGGGACTGTCCCTGGAAAACAGGGACACTTGGAGGGTCTGCTATTGATATTATTATTATTATTATTATTATTATTATTATTATTATTATTATTACTCCACTTAATGCCAAAATTGGCTTCTAATGACTCAGCTAAGAATCCAACAAACTTGAAACGAAGAAAGTCATGTGACTTAAGAGAGTCTTGCAGCACAGATAAGGGGAGAACTGGTGGAAAGATCAGGGAAAGAAAGGGAGAAAGTAGATGAGGGAGGCAGAATAGCAATAGGAGTGGAAGAAGAAGCAAGGGGTCAATGGAAATAGCAGCACAGTCTGCACAGTGTTAGATGTCCTTATATTAATAGCACTATTCTGCAAGCTTCCATTCTCTCCAGTATGTTATGTATGAAAATTACAGAATGTATATATCTAACCCCCCCACTCCCTGAATGGAATTTTTCCTTTGTACATCACAATTTCTAGGGTTGGATAGCAGGCTAAGAGCAGCACCGTCTAATTCATTTTGTTCCTGCCCTCTATAAATTCTACTTTGGTGATCATTGCTAGTAGAGGTAGTATCAAGATTTCATCTACCTGATCTGCCAATAGCAGGCCTCCAGCTTCTATTGATATATGCACTACAAAATTGATTGCCTGCCTGTGTAGATAAGAACACGTATTGTTCTTCCAGTGGGTGTAGTGCATTACTCTTTTCTGGATAATGTGATCTTGGAATCCTTCTCAATAACATAATTTCACCAATCAAACTGGATGACAAAATATAAATTTTATGGAGTTGTAGTCCTCAATTCATAATCGTTTGAGAAAGACAAATACAGATGAGTGAAGTTTTCCTGTAATAATGAAAATGGCATAAAATTCACCAGCAGCTGAGGGTTGTCAGGTGTTCCAAATTGCCACCGAGAACTCGTATCATTCAATGGATAATGTATCTTTTGGACTTGGGTCCTGGGGAGTTAAGCTTTCAACTGTGAACTCATTAGGTGGATTTGCCTGGTGCTGTGAATGGCCAATCTCCCAAGGATGCCATAAAGGTGAATGAAGTAACCACAGGAATGCTCTTTGGTTACTTCCAGTGTGAACATAGTGAGGTAGCAGTAGCTGCAATGTAGGCTTCTCTGCTTCTCTGCAGGAAGGATCGCAGTGTTGCAGAGGAGTCGCCTGTTCATCGAAAGGATTAAAAACAGAGGGACCACCCACACTTAAAAGGTTGGTTCTTGTATGTCCTTCAAGAGTGGATGGTCGCTCTGTTTTTAATCCTTTCGACGAAAGGGCGACTGCTCTGCAGCACTGCAACAAAATGGGGGTTGTTACAGAAAAGGCTCCGCCTTGCTGGGGCCTGGGGAAATTTCCCAACCACCACCCTATTTTAAAAGCTGTGTGAGCACTCCTGCTGCAATGAATATTGTGCACAAGTTGAATGGGAGAGAGCAGACATTGCTTGTGACCCGTGATGTCACAGGCATTAGCTAAATATGGAGATGATGACAAGCAAAGACGTACAAGTTTCAGATTCATACCTATGACGGCAGTCTAGAAGATCAATGTGTGTGCATGTATTAAAGGCGGGCAGCAAGGCATGGCACAGTGGGGCACCCTCTGCGGGCCCACCAACAATAACTCCTTGGGCCTTCTCCTCTACATTGCAACCTGCTTGTTTACCTGGTTCTTAAGACCAAAAGCAAGAATCTATTAGACCAGGCCAGTGGCCCCTCTAGTGCAGCAGCTCACAGTGGCCAACCATATGCCCAGGGGAAGCCTGCAAGCAGGACCTGAGAGCAATAGCACTCCTCCTGGCTGCGTTTTCCAGCAACTGGTATTCAGAACCATCCTGCCTCCGATGGTGGAGGTGGAAAAGAGTCATCGGGGTGAACAGCTTTCTCCTCCTCCTTTCTCTTCCAAACCCACCCAAGTTGGAAGCCATCGCTGTCTCTTGTGGGAGCAAATTTCTTAGTTTATGCACGGTCTTTTGTCTGCCATGAACATTCAGCTTCATTCGATGTCCACAAATTCTAGTGTTATGAGAGGGGGGGTCACTATTACCAGGGCTCATTATTTATTATTATTTATGTCATGTGAAAAGCATGTTTGGAACAGCAATCCTGTATTCAGTTTCCTAGGAGCGAGTCTCAGTTAACTCAATGGAGAACAATTGCCTTAATTGGATTGTTGTGTAATCTCCCACCTTTTCTGTATATATAGCATAGGGGCCAACTCCTAGGGGCCAAGGCCTCTTTGCCCCTCCCAGTAATATATTTGAGGGATTGGGCCCTCCCAAAGTTGATGGGCATTGCCATTCAAATGGTGTGCATGCGCCACATCATGTGATTGATTATGTGGGTCAGGGCTCCCCCCCCAATTTTATTTAAACTGGCACCCCAATATATAGCAATCAGGCATGATTCATATCAGGAACTTGGCGTTGAAGGAAGAAGAATCTTTCTCTTTTCCTCTATTTCCCTGAACTTTTATATGGACACTGCTTTTCATAAAAATGTAGAGGCTGGAGATCTGATCACATCTAATGATCATGTCTAATTTGGTTCTTTGCTTGCAGTCCTGTGCATACGTACCTGGGAACAAGCCCCATGGAATTCATGGGACTTATCACAGAGTCACAGAATTGCAGAGCTAGAAGAGATCCCAAAGGTCATCTAGTCCAACCCCCTGTAATACAGGAATCTCAAGTAAGGCGTCCATGACAGATGGCCATCCAACCTGTGCAAACATGGAGAAAGGATTGGGCTGCACTTTCAAAGAATTGGGTTGTTTCTAATATTATGTTTTAACTAAAAGAGCCAGGGTAGCTTAGAACTGTTCCATATGACGACAATGTGCTTTTCATGCCTCCAAAGTAGGAATGTATATACTTATTCACTCAAGGTCATTCCATAAATGCCTTTGAGTACATTTATTCAAAACGGAATGGCTGTGTTCCTCATCTCCCTGCTGTAAACTTTCGTAGAATGCAGTCCACAAATTAAAAAGTCGGGCAAAGTAGCCCAGCTACGTCTCAGATAAAAAATTTATTCTCAGTGGAAATTTTTGTATGGAAAAAAACCAATCAAGGAATTTGTGCAAATTTCACAGACATCTGCAGTGCATGACAAATTTAACCCTTCTTGTGCATATGGAATTCTGTGAGACAGCTCACCCATAGGTTTGCATCAGTATCTCAGCAATGCATAATGATGGGGCAGGAAGAAAATTAGCCCCCCTGGCGTTTATATTCCAGAGTTCCTTTTTATTTAGTAAACAATTAACATTGGCCGGTATTCTGACATTGTTTATTTTGTTTCAAAGCCCCATTTCTCTGCTTAAAGCAGAGTGTCCTGCTTGAACCTTGATAGCCTCCTGGTCTAAACCAGAGCTTTTTATTTAGACTGTTTCATCATTTTCAGAAGAAATGAGGTCATGGAGTAAGAGAACTCTAAAAGGTGCTACATTACACTTGCTGGCACGGGTCGCCTTAATCTGAACTAGCACCATGGTGTACAAGAAAAGGGGTTAGCTCTCCGCTCCCCGTGACCCTGACAAAAATACCCCCCCCCGCTAAAATAACCTCATCAGTGCCAATGAGAACTTCTATCCCCAGACAAATTAAAGTTGCAAGAGGTGACTTTTGCCACCCTTCCTCCCCACATGTCCATAGTTGCAATCCAGATTGGACTTCCTCTCTGCTTCCTTTGTGGCAGCAACTGAACTTTTTCCCACCCCTCCAGCCGATCTGATTCAGGTCCCGATTGGATGATCTGGACCTGATTTGGTTTGGATCATTCTGGACCTGATCTGCACTCTGACTGAGAAAGCCAAATATTGTACTCCCCTTCACTTGTTATAATTAACAACTGCAACACTTTGAAAACTGTCTAGCTTTAGAGAAACTTTTTTTTAGTTCCAGATCAGTACAAATCAATTCAGGTCCACCCAACCTGCTTTGTAGCAGTTTGCAGCTGCCGTGACCCAATCAAATTCAGTATGATTTGGTGAAGAGAAGCATTTAGGAATCCTGTTAGACATGTCTCATTAGTTGTTTAGGATACATATATGCAGAGTGGGACATAGTAAAGATACAGCTTCCATGATACATGGTTATAGCAAAAAGCAGGATTCTTAAGTAAATCTTAGCCAATAATATGGCTATCACGTAAAACATGTTTTTAAATAAGAAGTGCAGATTTTCTAACATCTTTTTTTAGTCCAATTTCCAAAAAAGTCCAAAATAATAATAAAATAACCACTTTGGCAAAGCAATACCGTATGAGCAAAAGCTAAAAAGGAGGTGGAAATGTATGATTTGGTGACTTTGTCAGGAAAAGCAAATACAAGTGATTGGTTTGAACTTCCTGGAGCATAAGTTTCATTTTAACAATTTTGGGGCTCTCTGTTAAACCATGGGCTGCAATACACCTTCAGTATTTTGGAGAGAGATATGGAGTTCTTTAGATTCAACAGTAATACTCGTGAATTCTCAGATGTATATTTTTAAGTGCAAAGAGATCAAATTATAGATGGGTTTAACTGTTACAATATTTTCCGTTTCAGGCACTTACCCTGCTGGGTCGTAATAGCTTTGTCTACTGAGAATCAGACAGAGCCATTATGGTTAAATATTACAAACATTACAGAAAGCTAAAATCACTGTGAATGAAATGTGTTATGGAACTCTCTGCTTTCCCAATGCACAAGTCACCCAGAGGAGGCATTTTGAAAGGATACACACACACACACACACACACACACACACACACACACACATGGCTGGGTGTGAAGGATAACAGTTGCACAGTTAATAAGGGCCTTAGCCACAGTTTCAGAAAGTGGAGGTTGCAAAATATGCATGGAAGTATATTTTACTTGAAGGCCAGAAAATAAGGAAGGGCTGATTTATGGGAAATTGCAGCCCAGGAGATAACTGAAGCATTATTTAACAAGAAGCAACAAGGCTGAGGAGGAGGGCCATAAATCAATGGTAGAGCACCTGCTTTGAGTGCAGAAGGTTCTGTTTGCGGCATCTCCAAGTTGGACTGGGAATTCCCCTGCCCGAAACACTGGAGAGTTGATGTGACTCAGTGTAGACAATACCAAGCTAGATGAACCAATGGTATTCCCTCACAGAGCACATAACAGTGGCCTAATTATGAGGTTACCCATGAGTGGCCCACTGTGGCAGGGATAAACCCCTGGATCCAAGGTGGGTTTTCACAGGCCCGTCTTTGCCTTTGGGTTTACTGGCGCATTGCACCAGGGCACTGGGCACTCAGGAGCACCCCAGCAAGTGGGGGAGCTGCGTGGCGGCCTTCCCTTTCCCTCCTGCACACCTGCCAGCTGCGCCGCTCGGGAGAGCAGGGAGGTAAGCGAGGCGGAGCAGGGGCTTGGTGCCTCCAGCGCCCTTCGAAGGCACTAGGACCCTGTTCCGCTCTGCAGCACCAGGGTCATCCCTCATCCAGGTGCTGCGTTTCATTGGTAGAGGTGACGCCACGCGGCGAGGTCCACCCATTGATGTGCAGGGAGGTGCCCTAGGCGCGCACGCGAGTGCAAGGACCACCCGGCGTGTGCCATCTCGGCGAGCGGGTGGGAAGAGGGATGCGCCACCGGCGCTGCCGGATCTTCCTTCTCCTCCAGTGTCCTGTCACTGGGTGGGCGCCATCCAGGGAGGGGGGCTTCGGCCAAGGTGTGGTGACATGCCACTGGCAACCATCCTCGACGATGCTGGGCACAGGCCCATCCGCTGCACGAGGCCCCCTCGGGCATGCCGGCCAAATGGAGGGAAACTCTGGAGACCTGCAGGGGGCAGGGTGGCGGACAGGTGGGGGGGGGTCTCCCTTGATGTGTCCCTTCCGCCGCGTGGAGCGTGGCGGCCGGCCAAGGCCAGGGCTGGTTGTCCGTCATCTCCCCACGGTCGGGGGATTGTGCAGTCGGGGGGGGGGGAGGAGGCGAGCCATGCGGTGTCGCACACCGCCAGCCTCCTTCCTACCCTTGGGATCCTGAGGAAGCCCAGGGCTTGAAGATGCCCGCCGCCCTTCCTCGTTGCGGCCGGGGCACAGCAGGTGATCCCTCCCGGAGGTGAGTTCCCGTCCCTGTGCTCTGACTCAGAGCCGGGAGCTGAGCAGGCCGGGGGGAAAGGGGGGGCGCCAGAGGGATTTTTGCACCATGGCACTGGATACCCTTAAGACGGCCCACAGCCTCCTTCAAGGCAGCCTAAGAGGGGTGCTACATTGGGCCACATTTCTGCAGGTCTATCAAATTCAACACAGAAACCAAACTTATTCAGTTCCTTCATAATCATTAGAATTATATTAGAATCATTAGATTAGAAAGAGCTTGGTGGCCAGCTAAAAATGGCGGAGGCAAATCTAACCTAGCATGGGTTTTGAAATTGTAGGAATCTAAATGAAAAATTAGTCTTTCTTTTGGGAGTGGGTTGTTTGAGCAAAAATCAGACCAATGTTCTAAAATGTATAACTCGGTAGTATTGTACCTATTGAGTTTGCAAGACATTCCCCCCCCCTTCATGTGTTTTACCTTGCCTATTTGGTCTTGTGTTCTCTGGGTCACAAACGGCAGGAGCACCTTATACCAACTGGAATCAGTGAAACCTTGTGGATCATTTTAAAAAAAATTATATGTACAGTACATACTCAGTGTCCAGAGACAAGGCTTGCTATGGCTTAATAATGTCACACTGCTTGCGGTTCTCCAAATGCTTCTGTGTAGCCTGGTGGGTTATCGGAGACCTTGATCTTAGTACATGGTTAGAAAGGCTGCTCTCTCAATAGTGCTCCTCGCAGATGTTGCTTTTTTTGGCCTGCCATGTTCCATTTTAATTGTTCCCTACATCTGGCCTAAATTTACATGATCATACATATACAAAATACATCTGGCGTATATGGGAAATGGGAAATGGTGTGTGTGTGTTTGTGTGTGTGTACACACACCTCATTAAACTGGCAGTACAAATTTTCAAGGACAAGTTGGCACTCTTGATTCATGTGTTCCCTTGGGTTGAGCAGTTTTTAAAACAACAACAGGGGAAATAGGAATAAGGAAACAGTTGCAGTTTTCTTTTATGCCTGCAATTCTTGATACACTTAATTTGGAAATAAATCCAATTAAAATCAATTGTGTTTATACAGTTAGGATAAGGCTGTTTGTCTGGAAGATGCGCATATCAACCCTGTGTTTGGTAGCATTGAAACCACTGCTATTAAGAGTGTGTAGGTGTTTACCTTTGGAACTGTTTCGAGCAAGAGGTTTAGAAATCTTCAAAAACAGTTTTCTTGGTCATTAGAACAGTGTGTGTGTGTGTGTGTGTGTGTGTGTTAAGGGAAATGTAAGTTGAACAGATAATGTATATAACAACCAGCCATTGCATACATTCACCGGACCATGGAGAATGTGCACATAATCTATCCAAGAGGGAATTGTGCACGTTTCCCAGGCAATATCTCCAACAGGCCTTGAGGAATGTGCATATCTTGGCTGAATTTTGTACATTCTCTAGACAATATGCACAATCCCCAACAGGCCTAACAGAATTCAGAAAGTTGGGAGTGTGAAGTACCTCTGATCCTACCCACTGCCTTTTCTGGCCCAGTCCACGGCTGACAAATTACCAGCCACCTGGCCACCCAGCTGGCATGAAATTGTTCTTAGTTCCACTAACAATACCATTGTGTCTGTTTTTAAAAATTACACATAAACAATAAATCTATAACGTTTTGAGCATTTTTAATACTTTGTTTTGAAATGAAAGCTTGTGACACGTTAGAGAATTGGTATTCCCATCAGTATTAGATTTCCCCCCCCTAACATCTCTTCAGAGGCTTGTATTATTTATTGGGATTGCAATCCAAACCCTGGCTTAGAGAGTATGGTGGCAGGGCAGCCCTGCTTGCCATACCAGCTAGGGCAAAAGTTGGGGGGGGGGGTGTCTGTGAATGCCAGCATTCAGCCTGCACATTTTTTAAACAAGAGAGAGTGTCCAAAAAGTATGAATTCCCCCCTATCTATACTATGTGCATATTGCCTGGAGAATGTCCAAATCCAGTCAAAAGATGTACATTCCCCAAGACCTGTTGGGGATTGCGCATATTGTTCAAAAATGTATAAAATTCACGCCAATATATTTTGTGTTAAGACAGCAAAACGAAGCCAAAAAACCACCCTAATACCCCTTTTTGCAACTAAGCATCCTCAGATGTTTTTCTGGTGAAGAAAGATACTTCCTATCACATTGCTTTAAGGCTGAACGGTGTATTTGGGTCTTTTGTACTGGACCCACTTTTTAAGTCAGGAGTTAGGCATCTCATTCCACGCCGCCTGCAAGATCCGAGTTATAGAGTAGCTCAGATTTAGTAATGATATTGGCAAGATCAAAAGAACATTGCATCATTGCTCAGCTCTATGCCCGTTAATTAGCTAACATTTTGCAACAATGTTCTTTTTCATTACAAGCTCATTTGCAAAGAATTTCTACTGAACTGCAAAGTTCACTGCTTCCTACATTATGTGGGGCTCCAGGCATGAAACCTTCAGTATCTGCCCAGTCAGGAGACCTGCCTCTCCACTATAGCACTTTTCATCCACTTCCATGAATTGCAAAAGTCACCCTGGGTCCATGACTTTTATCAGTGAATCCTTGAAATATCTGTGCATCAGAAGTTATTGCTCAACCTTGCTAGGTGTTGGTCAGAGCCAGTGATGATTTGTCACAAGGTCCTTGTAAAGAGAGTTGTTTTGAGTGGCTGAGCATAATTTTGGGGGGTTTGCTTAAAAAGCGGCCTAATTGCACAGGCTTCACAATCCAGTTGCAGGTGGCAACCCATGGGTTGGGAAACACTGATTTAAGAAACCCTCCCTAAAGATAAAACTAATTAGAATAAAGACCAAAGCAAGCGAATAGATAGATCTAATACACTCTAAAAGTCAATGTTCCCCTTTACACTATTCTAATTGCATGATGGTGGGGTGAATGCTTGAGCAGGGCTATACTTATGGATATGTAACCTATTTGCTATTTAATCTCTCTGTGTGTGTACACAGACAGACATTTTTCTTATAGTAAAAGTGAGCAAAAATAGCACGAGATAGAAACAAACCCTCCAGGAAGATCACTTTACTTCTTCTTCTTCTTTTTTTAAATCAAGCTTGCCTTTTACACTATTACTACAGAAGAGTCATTGGCTCTTAACTGCAAGTGGCTCACATTTTTTATGTTAATATAATTGTAATATATTATAAGAGCACATTTGCTGTAAGTGTATCAGCAGAAATCTTTAATTAATAACAACATTCATTCATACCTGGTAGAAGCCTGCATTTAGATTAGGCAAAAGGCAGCCATTAAATTGAAGTAGTGAGCTTATTAAGGAACACAGCTTTATTTCTGTTGCCTGAATTTACTGATGCTCTGATGTGCACATTTAAATTCCAGAGTTAGTTCCTAGAGACAATCAATAAAACTTGCTCTCTTTTCCCTCTGTGCTCATTATTTTCATGTAACATTACATCTTTAACTTTATATTTGTGAGCACGCTCTTTCTCGTCTTTTTAAAAATTCTCTACAAATTGATTTTCAGGGTTAGATAAGCCAGCCACATGTGAAAGGTCTAGCGTAGAAAAAGAGTATAATGGTGGAGGAGTCTTTTCAGTCCACCACCATTTAAGGTGCTTCACTGAAAAGGACATGGACAGAACTGCCAATGGTTTGTCCCCCTCATCTGATACTCACAGGTGCCTTTATTCAATGGATTTATATTTCCCCTACAAGGCAACTCTCAAAAACAGACAACAACTAACCATGGAAGAGGAATAACAATATACAGTGGTACCTCGGGTTACAAACGCTTCAGGTTACAAACTCCACTAACCCAGAAATAGTACCTCGGGGTAAGAAGTTTGCTTCAGGATGAGAACAGAAATTGTGCTCCGGCGACACGGCGGCAGCAGGAGGCCCCATTAGCTAAAGTGGTACCTCAGGTTAAGAACGGACCTCCGGAACGAATTAAGTTCTTAACCAGAGGTACCACTGTATAAACATTCCATATTCAAAGGCAATGCCTTTCTCAGGCTAAGCAACATGTAAGGAAATACCGTATGAGCTTTCAAGTTTTCCAGAGCTCTTCATTAGGTGAAGGTGGTAAACAAAGCAAGGAGCAGGGGGGGGGGGGGGAATTGGCTCGCAGTGAAGCCCCAGAGCCCTGAATCTGCCCAACGTGTCAATATTTCCCTTTGGAAATAAAAAAAAATCCTGCTGTTAAGCCAGGTCTGTACCCAATCTTAGGTGAAATACACAAGTGTTTCCTGGTAGGAAATGGTTAAAGAGCCATCTTTAGATTAACATAGACGAAGAGTAATTTCATGTGGTATGTTAGGTTAAAAAGAAAGGCAACAGAAACCAACCTAGATAGCGACTACAACTATTTATTATTATTATTATTATTATTATTATTATTATTATTATTAATCATAATAGGATCACTCAAGGAATGTCACCAACAATGAATATATACACCTCAACTCCTACATCCCTAGTAGCATCATTGTGTTCACCTTCCTGTAAGCTGTAGTATTAACTAACTGGCATGGGATAAGTTGCCATCAGCTTGTGGATCTGTTCAGTCTGTAATTCACTAAACGGAATGAAGCTTGCTAGATGCTTCTTTTCGCAATCTCAGACAAGCAGCTAAATAGGTTCGTCAAATGCCTGGTGGCTGCCGTGGCTGGAGAGCTGTGTTCAGCTTCATGGGTCACAGCCTACTTACAAGAGGTCTCCTTGACGTTAACAGACTCTTACTTAGCAACATCCTCAGAACATTATGCATTAAAATACTTTCCTTCAGTAGCTAGCATGGTCACTGCAGGTCTTGTGGGGCTGCAGTAAGCACACAACATTTTAACATTGCTTCTCTAGTAGCAGTTTAATCTGAAATTGCCACTCACATTTTACAGAGAACCCAGGTGACACCATTGTCAAAATGTTACATTCCAGTGTTTTTTGTGTTCTCCATTCTTTTTTCTTCAGGTTTGTGGTGTTTTCTAAAATTTAAAATGCAGTGCCAATGACGGCCTGCCCAGTGTAAATAGGCATTGAAACATTTAAAGGCTACTGTGCCTTTAATCAAAAGCTTCCTTTTACAGGATCCTTGTTCCTTTTTTGTTCCTTGTCGACTATAGCTTTTTAGTTGCCTCTTATCAGCTTCTGTTTCTGCTTGGGGAGGAATCTTTCCTTACCGATCTCTCATTATTGTTGCCTTTTCATTTTGATATGGGAAAAGAGCATTCTTTCAAACCATTGTTTTATTTCTGATTCCAGCTGATTGTGGAAATGCTACACCACAGCAACACTCAAGGGCTTTAGTATGAAAGCAACTTACGTACCCATCTTGGAGAGGCATCATTTGCTGCCACTGTTTGTAAACACAATATTCTTGCTGAAGTTCTTTGTGCATGCAATAAAACTTAAAAAGAAAAGCTAAAAGTCTTGTTAATGTAAGGATTGGAAAGATTAGATGTTACAGTGAATCACTCTCTTACGGCTGAATTGTAGATGATACAGAATCCCAAGTGGTTATTTGTCAGAAAACTAGCTTACTATTAAAACTCCATTGTCATCAGCTTCTTCTTCTTCTTCTTTTTTTGGAGGAGGTTCCGCCATTAGACGAGCAGACTGTGACAGAAGAGGACCAAAATCCAATCTGCCGGCAGAGGTGGGAAGAGGAGATTTGCCCTCTTGCTGACAGTCACTTGCTAATGTTGTTAACCCCAAATTCTGTGTCTTAAGGAGTTCGGCAGCTTAGCCTGCGTTCATTTTAAAGGTGCTATTTTTCTATTTTCCAAAAAAGGCCTCTAGAATCACATTGCAGGATTAAAGGGTATATTATAATTATCAATATCAATAGCAATAAAAGTTTATTAAAGGTCATTAAAATGAAAGGGGATGGCTATAGATCCCATCAATCTGAACTGACTCCCTCCTCTGGTGTTAATTAGAAATCTCAGATAATGGTTATATGGGGGAGTAGTGGGGAAATTTAATTACGAAAGTTTAATGGGCCACTATCTACTTCCTGCCAGATTAAAAACTGATGATTTACACTATTTTTGATACCACGCTGTACTTTTCTTAAAAATAAAAATAAAAACACATGTTGCAGAATGCAAAATAACACAGGAGTTTAGGCTATATGCTTTTGCCTGTTTCTACAATGACAAAGAACAAAAAGGCAGGGGCCTCAGAATGCATGCTTCCCCAAATACAGAATAGAAATAGAGAGTTGTCATCAATGGCAGAAGGAACTAAATGGCAGCAAGTATAAGACTGGACTGAAAGATCTGCTTGTAAGAGCAGAAGCATTTCTGCTCCCATATGGATGTTGGTATCAATTCCCCCTCCCCAGTTCTAGCCTAGCATGCTTCCCCAAAAGCAGCCGAGAGAATGAAGGAAGCACTAGATATGTTCAGGGGATGGGGAGTTCACCTGATTTGGGGGTATGAATGTTCCTGCAATAGCCTGGAGTCTGATAAAAAGGATTGCTGTTAATATATTGGCATCTATATGAATTAAGGAGATTGACCTAGAATTTGCACAGCTAGCAAAGCTTTCTCTAGACTTCTTAATAGCAGAGATAGGCATATCAAAGGATGAAGATGACAAGGTACCTGATTCAAAGGCCTTTTGAAAAGGGCAAAACAATTTAGGGACTAAAAGCATCTGAACCCCAGAACTTTCCCAGCCCTTGCACTATTAATGGCATTATTGATGTCTTGAACCTGCAAAGGTTCTGCAAGAAGTTCCCTTTGTTGCAAATCGAACAGCGGAAGGACTAATTGTGTGACATGGAAATCTGCCCCACAAAATAAGTAGGCAGGTAAGAAACATCCATTTGGGTGCCCTTTGGATGGAACACAACGAGTTAAATCCAGCAAGCAAGAGAAATGTCAAGTATTTCCCCCTGCAAAACAAAACAAACCCCTCACGCCACAATAAAACAGTAAAGCTCCAAATGCGCTGGGCCAAATGTAATTGCACAGAAAACAGGAATAATAAAACACCACAGTCCTCATTACTCACTTTAACATGTATATCCCAAAGCAAAAATATGGTCCAATCTATAACTCAATAACCAACATGAGTCTGACCAAACTGCGGGGGGCAGTGGAAGACAGGAGTGCCTGGCGTGCTCTGGTCCATAGGGTCACGAAGAGTCGGACACGACTAAACGATTAAACAACAACAATAACTCAATTAAGCCCAAGAATGTCCTGCATGTGAACTCACTAAAAATTTCTTGTGTTATGCACCAAGCTGAGTATTTCTAATCCAAACCAGTGTTTACTGGGTAATACAATATCAAGTGTTCATGCAACTTTAAGAAAATACAGAGGGGAGTGGATCTTAATTAAAAAAAAATAAGAGTTTGGTGAAGATGTGTCACCATATTCCATAGGTCTGGGTTAGATGTACAGGGTGACGCGGTGCAGATACATTAGCCAAGCCAATTTGGTGCTCCTGCCAGTGCGTCAGCACTATGCCCACCTCCCTGCCACCTTGCCCCTTCCCTTCTGCTAGAAACGTCAGCAACTCAGCTGTCAGGAGGTCACTTGAGTGCCGCCGCCACACCATGCTGTCTGCTACTATATTTCCAGCTACTCAACCCTGTCTCACTCAGTGACCTGAAGTGAAGTAAGGTGGATTTGTTTTGTGTGTGGCGGCTGGTTTGCATATACCAAATATTACACCACTACTGGTGGCCTTGTCATGTTTACCAGGGATCTCATTTGGATACTCCTGGGTGTGCATCCTATGTGGAACATGTGCAGTTGCAATGGTCATGTGATGAAAGCATCAAAGAAGACTAAGGGAGACTAATGCACACACACACAAGGTTAGGCAAGAAGTCCTTTGAAATCCCTTCTACCTCTATGATGCTGTTACTGGAACTACCGTGTTTCTCCAAAAATAAGACACCGTCTTATATTTATTTTTCCTCCCAAAAACCCCCACGGTGGCTTATTTTCAGGGGATGTCTTTTTATATTATTATTAAGTATGGTACAGTTTAACCTACAAGGTTATACTGCTTATCACTATGGCTTATTTTCGGGGTATGGCTTATTTTCGGAGAAACATGGTATATACATATACTGTATGTATGTATGTATGTATGTATGTATGTATGTATGTATGTACGTACGTACATACATACATACATACATACATACATACTGCAGTGCTTTGAGGAAAAGGTAAATCAGCTCTAACCCATTCTGAGTATATATATTCAATTTACACTTTCTCAAAGATGAGAATTTCCAGCATGAAGAGAGTGTGACTTGGTATTACTAAAAGGACAGTGACCTATATTTGTGGGTTTTAAAAACATACAGTATATATCTATATGAATTAAGGTCTCATTAACAAAGTTGCTGAACCACTGGATCTCCCAGTTTTAAAAAAAGAGGCTTGAAACATGGGTACGAGGTGACTCTGAAATTTTCTCCCCAAGAAGCGTCTCGCGTTTGACACCTGAAAATTAATGAACATGTTGAAAAGAGTTAGACCCAAATGACTTGTCCAAGGTCATGTTCCAGCGTGTGGCAGAGCAGATAAGAAGATACAGTACCAGTGCCTCCTGGTCTCATGGAACAGACAACTACTTTCTCTAAGCAGCATAATGAATGATTAAACCTTCAAGAATGTAACAACCTTAAGTGAGAATATTCCCACTCTGTTCTATGTTTTTGGCATATTAAACTTTCATGAGCTTGTTTCAGAAAAAAAGAAAGAAAAATATTTTCAGTTCCTAGGATTCCTCTTGCCAAAGAATGAGAATAAAATAGTTAATATTTCAAATGATGGATTGTAAAGAAAGAAAGAAAAAAGAATGCCCAAAAGCAATTCAATAATAATAATAATAATCTAATGTGCTCTGTTTCCTTTTCTGGATAGGTTTTGGTGTCCAAAAGTTGAGAACTCAGCGTTATAAACCAGGACTTGTTGTCAGTTCTAATTTAGGAAGACGTAGACAGTTTTCTACAGCAGCTCCATGGCCCGGAGCGCTCTGTCTTGCTGTTGAAGTCCCACTGTGTCAATTGCATGTCCTTGAACATTTCAGGTAGACTCGCAGCACTGGGATTTGCCATCCTTATGGATTTCAGGTGTGTAAACAACAGCTCTCCGCTTTCCTAATTTATTAAAAGATAATGAGGTGGCAAGCAGACATTCAGACATTACGTTCTTTGTATTCTTCAAGGTGGAAAGAAGCAAGTCTGTTGTCCTTTTTTAATGGAATGAAACTTACTTCCTTAGGTTCATACCATTGTGTGGCTTGAGCTCAGAGGTGGTGAACCTGAGATGTTCTTGGACTACAGCTTCCATCGTCCTTGATGGGAGTTGGGTTTCCACAACAACTGGTAGGCCACAAGTTCCCATCCCCTAAGCCCTTCCATGCAATACAAGGAGGAATAAATGGACAGTTCTCTAAATGAGATGTAGAAAGTGGAGTCTCCCTACATCTCTCTAAATGAGATGTAGAAAGTGGAGATGTAGAAAGTGGGATTGGGATCTGTGCTTTTAAACATGTTCATAAATGATCTAGAGCGGTGTTTCCCAAACTTGGTCATCCCTGACCACTGGTCCTGCTAATTTGGGATTGTGGGAGTTGTAGTCCAGAAAGAAGCTCGAGACCCAAGTTTGGGAAACTCTGGTCTAGAGTTAGGCAGCCAGGTGGGCACGTTTGCAGATGATACTAAATTGCCAAGGGTCATTGAAACAAAACAAAGGGTCATTGAAACAAAACGAGACTGTGGACAGCTCCAAAATGACCTCTCTAAACTGAATGAATGGGTGATGAAATGTCAAATGCAATTCAGTGTAAACAAAAGTAAAATGGTGTGTGTTGGGGCAAAAAAAAACCCCTTAATTTCACATATACGTTCATGGGGTCTGAATGGGCGGTGATGAGACCTTGGGGTTATAGTGGATAGTTCAGTGAAGATATTGACCCATTGTGCAGCAGTGGTGGAAACAGCAAATTCCATAATAGGAACAATTGGGAAAGGAATTGAAAATAAAACTGCTGAGATCATAACTGTACAAAATCTATAGTGTGTCTGCATTTGGGATGCTGTGTACAGTTCTAATCACCTCACCTCCAAAAGGATATTGCAGAGTTGGAAAAGATTCAGAAAAGAGTAACCAAAATGACCCAGGGGATGGAGAGCAACTCCTCTATGGGGAAAGGTTGCGGTGTCTGGGACATTTTAGTTTAGAGAAAAGTAAGAGGTGACATGATAGAAGCTTATAAAATTACGCATGGCTTGGAGAAAGCAGGCAGAGAAAAGTTTTTCTCCCTCTCTCATAAGACCTGAACTCATGGACGTATAATGGCTTAAAGGCATTTCCAACATGGTGGGGCAGAGCCACAGAGCCCTCTTTCCAACACCGGCGTTCTGGCAGCTTACCTGGAATAGGGCTGCAGTGAGGTCAGGACACACCAGAAGAGCAAATCTGGCACTCCCAGCAGACCCATTCCTTGCCAACCCCCTGCCTTGGCTCATTCCCATCCAGGTAAGCGGCAGTGACACAAGCAGGGGGGGAGGCAGCACTATACCACCACACTAGATGCTACCAGCTGTTTCTTATAAGCTTCCAAAGACTGGATCACTCATATTTCATGGGAAAGAGAGTTCTATATGTGTAGAGCCACTGACCAAAAGGCCCCATCCTTTCACCAGTCAAAGGGAAGGAGCTTCAGCTCGCTACTATGAACTGATGAGGCCCCAAACCCTTTCTTTATTTTGTTTTAGTTCAGTTTTATAAAAAACAACAACAAATTCTTTAAAGGATCTCCCTGAAATCTGCAAGCGGGCTATATTAATTAGAGCAAAACAAAACATACTTTGAAGACTTGGGAGCTTGTGTGTGTTGTGGGGATAGATAGATGGGTTATCTTTTTGTTTTTACAGCTCCCTTCCCACCCATCTGACAGTTCAGGTGTGCACTAGATCAGGAGTGGGCAACATGGCGCCCTCCATGTATGGCCAGACTACAGCTTGGCCATGTTAGCTGAGACTGATGGGAGTTGTAATCCAATCACATCTGGAGGGCACCACATTGGCAACCCTTGCCCTAGATGATCTCCTATTTCCAACATGGCACCTGTGAACCTTCTTGGTTCCTGCCAAGCCATTCGTCCCTCCAAAGTTTTAATTTTTTGTTGTTAACACTACTGTACAGTGGTATTTGGAGGAGATGAAATTGTTTCGTTGAGAAGGGGTTTCTTGGTGGTGCCTGCTTTTTTCAACTTCTGTGAAATGAGTATTTTGTAGTACCAGCAAAAGTTTCTTAGATTCTCAAATATGCCCATGGCCTAAAAACAGTTGGGGAGTCCTGCCCTAAATGGCCTTGGCCCAGTATACCTGAAGGAGCATCTCCACCCCCATTGTTCAGCCCGAACACTGAGGTCCAGCTCCGAGGGCCGTCTGGCGGCTCCCTCCCTGTGAAATGTGAGGTTACAGGGAACCAAACAGAGGGCTTTCTCGGTAGTGGCAACCGCCCTATGGAACGCCTTCCCATCAGATGTCAAGGAAATAAACAACTACAGTGGTACCTCAACTTACAAAGGCAATCCGTTCCATGGCGCTCTTCGTAAGTTGAGGTCTGCAGTTGTCGAAGTGCCTGTTTTGCGCATGTGCGAAGTGTGATTTTGCGCTTCTGCGTAGGCATAGAACGCGCGTGTGGCGAAAAGACTTTCGGGTTTGTCAACTTCGGAAAAGACGAAACCTTCGGAAGTCGAGTCATTCGGATGTCGAGGTACCACTGTATCTGACTTTTAGAAGACATCTGAAGGCAGCCCTGTTTAGGGAAGTTTTTAAG
This sequence comes from Zootoca vivipara, assembly GCF_963506605.1. NCBI lineage: Eukaryota > Metazoa > Chordata > Lepidosauria > Squamata > Lacertidae > Zootoca > Zootoca vivipara. Next base: position 92,508,193 of record NC_083278.1, read on the forward strand.
GTTTGATGTTTATTGTGATTTTAATATTCTGTTGGGAGCCGCCCAGATTGGCTGGGGAAACCCAGCCAGATGGGCGGGGTATTAATAGTAGTAGTAGTAGTTGTAATAATAATAATAATAATTCATCAAACAAACCAAGGAGAACTACAAATGAATCTTGAAAAGTTTAGATTTTTAAAAAAGTTTTCTTGAAAGCTTACTATGAGAAAGTGGAGCTCCTTCCCCGAGAGAAGAGGAGGAGCAGAAGGCCTTTATAAAACTGGTTTCTCGAGAAGTGGCATTTAAGGGTTCCCAGAGGAAAAGCTGAGGGGGAGAAAAATCTATCAGTTATTGCAGAAAGTGCATCACAGGTGAAGGAGCTTAACACAAAACACATGCAATCAATGATGGGCCACTTGAACTATGCTTGTACAGTTCTCTCTCGAGGAAGGGATATTCTGTAGGTGTTAACTGCCTGCCTTTCCCACGATGAGGGTACCAGAAAAAAATAAAAGAAAGCAATAAAAGAAAAGTGAACGATGACCAGGGAGCTTGGCAGGGGTTTCTGGAATGCAACAAGGAGACTGCCATGTTGAGCACTGGAATGGCTTCAATTATGGATTAAAAATAGATCAGATATTTTTAAGCTTCCCAGAGTAAGTTCAGGGATCTACCAAGAAGTGTAGTTGTCTCTTCTGCCCACAGACTTCCTGCTTTTTGCTGTAGTTCCATCCCTGAGTTTGTACCTTACAGAACATCCTTTACTTACTATTTTTTAAGCATTCATATATACATTGTTAGGATGAAAGACTCCCCACAAAGTAAACATTTCCTCCTCAATTCTCACAAGGTAATAAATGCGTCTTGTAAAGTTTTTAAACTGCCCCTTCACCCACACATGGTTTTCCAGGGTGGTATACGGTACATAAAAATAGGGCGCGGGTGGCGCTGTGGGTTAAACCACAGAACCTAGGGCTTGCCGATCAGAAGGTTGGCGGTTCGAATCCCTGCAACGGGGTCAGCTCCCATTGCTCGGTCCCTGCTCCTGCCAACCTAGCAGTTCGAAAGCACGCCAAAGTGCAAGTAGATAAATAGGTACCGCTACAGTGGGAAGGTAAATGGCGTTTCCGTGTGTTGCTCTGGTTCGCCAGAAGCGGCTTAGTCATGCTGGCCACATGACCCTGAAGCTGTATGCCGGCTCCCTCGGCCAATAATGCGAGATGAGTGCCGCAACCCCAGAGTTGGTCACGACTGGACCTAATGGTCAGGGGTTCCTTTACTTTTACCTTAGACATAAAAATACAACTCTTTGTATGATATTAAAACAAATGATAAAAATTCCAAATATAGTCATACCTCGGTTTAAGTACGCTTCGGTTTGAGTACTTTCAGTTTAAGTACTCCGCGGACCTGTCTGGAACGGATTAATCCACTTTCCATTACTTTCAATGGGAAAGTTCGCTTCAGGTTAAGTACACTTCAGGTTAAGTACAGACTTCCGGAACCAATTGTGTACTTAAACCGAAGAACCACTGTAACATAAAATAACAACTAATAAAATAGAAACCATTCAGCCACATTAAAATGTTGATTTAAAAAGCCTGGCCGATAAAAAACATATTTAAAATGGCACTGAAAGAGTACAGTTCTGTGCCAGTCTTACTTGCCTTGGGGATTCTAAAGCCGGGGTGTCACCACCGAAAAGGCCCTAAGCTTTGTGGATGCATCTTACAAACAACCTGTCAGGGTTAACAACCCCTCAGGCTGCCACACCATTAATGCTACAAGATCATGACCAGCTTTGGTATGATAATTTAACACCAGACTTCCATATCAGACCCAAACTGATAGCTGTTTGTGAAAGATTGCAATAATTGACTTGCAAAAGTTGTACTCAAGTGCCTATACAGTGGAACCTCGGTTTGCGACCGCCTCTGTTTACGACAGACTCGGAGAGCGACCGCCACGGACCCGGAAGTATTTACATCTGGGTTCCGTGTGATCGGATGTGCAGAAGCGATCTGCGCAGCGTGTGTGCGCGCAGAAACGCTCTATCGGCGCTTCATGCACACGCTGAAGCGTGTCTTCGGCGAGCGACGAACTCGGGGAGCGACCGGCTCCCCGGAACGGATCGTCGTTGTAAACTGAGGTACCATTGTATGTCTATATAATTGTAAGTGTTGTTAAATGAAGAGTTTGTTTCCATTAATATTTGAGGAGTCTGAGTGCACAGAACTCGACCACATTCCCTTGGAATGGGCAAACATCATCTGGACTTAATTTAGCTCAGCAAATTAATAACTACTGCCTATTTTCTATGCTTTTAAACTCAAAAGACCTTGATTTGCAATGGAAGAAATCTATCGACAGGGGCAGCCCTGTTAGGGGCCTGCCCAAGACCTATCCCTCAAGGTGCCGAGGGCCATAGCTCAGTGATAATGCATATTCAGGAAGCCCCAACTTCAAAGTTCTGCATCTCCAGGTAGGGCTAGGAATATGCCCTGCCTGATACACTGGAGAGCTTCTGCCAGTCAATGTAAAACAGCCCACTCACGAGGCAAAGTGAGGCCTCAGGCAGCAGGATCCACCACGACCTCAGATCCTAATGTTGATCTTTCTTCCCCCTTGTTCCAGATGGCACCATTTTGAGGTCTTCCCCGGGTGACAAAATGTTTTGGGCTGGGCCTGGTGCAGACAACATTGAGCTTAGTGGATCAATGGTCTGACTTGGAGGCTTCCTATGCTCCTTCCTAATCCAGTAGGTGACATACTGACAGTTCCTGGAGCCTCCCACCTTCACCAGGCCTCTCTAAGCACAGAAATAGCATCCAGGAAGAGGCCTACTAGGTGCATCTCATCCCAAACCTGGAACCAGCACTGTCTATGGTTGAACCTGTTTAATGGGGAATGTTGATCAGTACAAGTCAACACAGAAGAACCACCAGGATTCCTTGCCTACTGGTGGGATGCCTCTATAATAATAATAAGTAACAACAACAACAACAATTATTCCAACAACTTAATCTAAAAGACTGTTGCTCATACTGATTACTTTTTATACTATCAGGCTGCACCTGCAATAATCCAAGTAGAATGGAGGGGGGGCATGCTTTAGATTTCCAGTAGCCGACTGTGAAAATGTCTCTTTTTGGTGTTATTTTCAAAGGGCTCCCAAAAGACAATGGTTTTCTCCCCCCCCCCCCCTGTGATAAATCAGTGACCCAAGGGCGATGTGAGAGGAATGTAAGGGACTTGTTGGAGAGTAGAGTTTACTTAAACTGGTCACAATAAATATGTTGGTTCGGGAGAAATTAAGCAATGTTAAAGTAGAAGCCTGGCATGCTTGTGTTTGAGGGAAAACTGGTTTGTGTCTAATATATCATAAAAATTGCTCAAGAGCAGTTTGTCCTTGCGATAGGATTGCCCTGTAGAGCTGCTAACGTCCTTAGGTTGAGACCTTAGGTTATGTGCTGTGTATTTGCCGATCGTGCAAGATGAAGCTGACTTTTCCTCCCCAAAGCATGGCCTTTATCTCTACAAATTCATTTGCACTTCTTCTTTGTGCTGGATTTGCCTTTCCCCCCACAAGACAACTTTAAAAAAAGAAAGGAAGAACTGAAAACTAGCATCTTCATTGTAAATACAATGCTCTAGCTTCAGACCATAGTAGTGCATACTAACTAAGCAGGGGTTGCTGGACTCTGGCTCCTATCATCTCCAGCCAGCATGACAAATGGTCGGGGAAGGTGCAAAATACAATCCAGTAATGTCTGGAGGGCACCATGTTGTCTGTCCCCGAACTAATGCATCATTCATCGAAGTACGAGAACTCCGGCTATTATTATTTATTTGTCATTATTCCTTATTAAAGGGAATATCCTATTCTTTGTCCAAGGAGATCAGGATTGTATACATGTTTTCTCACCCACCCCTGTTTTACTTTCACAACAAACCTGTGGGGCAGGTTAGGGTAAAAGGTGCCAACTGGCCCATGAGGTTAAATGGGGATTTCAACTGGGGTCTCCTACCTCGAGTCCAAAAGTTGAAAGGCATTTTTCTCTGCTTTAAAACTGAGGGCACATTGCGAGTCTCCCACCATCACCACCAACTTTCCCACACAAACTTTTATGCATAAAAATCACCACCAGCCGCCTCCTCCTCTGCCAGTAGTTCTCCCACATGCAGGACAGCTGCATGTAAACAATGATAGGTACAAGAGTGGGGCACAGTCGGTTCAAAGTGCATAACCAATTGTTTGCTGTCATCATCTTTTGTTAATATTAACTGGACTGACATCATTGAAAGAAACATAAAGACCATGATAAGTACATTGTTAAAAACCATTTTGTAGGATGAGTGCGGGAATAGAAGTTTTCTTTATTTTCCTATGTTTATTTCCCACCTTCCTTCCATCGTAGGACCCAGTGCAGCATGCTCCTAGGTAGACACCCATCCAGGGACTAACCAGACCCAGGCCTGCTTAGCTTCATCAAGGTGATGGCCTCATGTGCCTTCAAAGCCATAGGTTAGCTAGAGCCAACTCCATGGGCTTAAAGTATGAGGGAAATGCTGTTTAACCAAACTGTCAGCTAGAACGATAACATGTGGTACTTGTGGTGTTCAACCTTCTTCAACCATTGCAGGGTTCCTTAGGTGTTTTGCAGCAAGGCAGGCAGAAAGCTGTTCTCACTGGCTCAGGGAATTATTTAAAAAAGTATTTAAATCCCAAAGACTTTCCTAAAGGAAGGAGAGCGTTTTCATTTCCAAATATTTGAATTCCAAAGTATTCTGATTCCCAATTCCTGTTGCTAATCTGAGCGAAAATGTACCTGGCAGGCCTAGATTGTGAAGCAGCTGATTCCAGCATGGGTTGTTGTAATTTGACAACCAGACTGTTAAAATTAATAGTCGTTTGTACTTTTGGGTACCACTGACTGAAAGAATGGAAAGGGGGGGGCAGGAGGAAGAGGAGGAGTCGGAGTCATTGTAGCCTAATGGGTTAAAGTTGGACTTTTTGACCACACATCCCTCTTCCATTTCCCTCCCTTCAGCTCCTTCACAAAATGTTAATCTAATCGTGATACTATCACTTTGATGACAATATGACAAGACAGACAAATTTGATTGTATTCTCCACAGAGCAAAGCATATGCTACTTGGAAGACTTTGACAGAGAGAAGGGCATAAAACAAATGGAGTTCATGAATATACAATTTTTATTGTACACAGTAGTGACATCCAAACTTCAGAGAATAGGTGGGTGAGACTTATGCTTTCCTATTGAGATTAATGGGTACGTTTTTAAAAAGTGCCAACCGAGAGTACTACAGTTTATGCTAAAATGTCGGCGTGAATAAGAATAATTTTTTTCTCAAGATGAATGATGCATTTAATAGCCGCGAGACATTCGTGCCCAGTAGCACTCCTTCAACAGTGTTGGTTTTTTTTGTTATTGTAAATTATATAATCTTAACTGCAATTATAGACCTGTTTAGGTAAAGGTCAAGTTAGTAGACTGGATGGTTATAAACTAGGAAGGGAATTGGTAATACATTCCCTTGGTGATAGCGTCTGAATGATTTTAAGCAAGATAATTTTTTTGGGGGGGGGAGTAGTAACTCTATTTCTACTTTAATGTAATATAGAAAGTAAAGACAGCACACATTAACAAAGGGTAAATTAGATTTGTCTAAGTAAACATGTCTGTACAATAGGAGTAGTGTTGCTGGGGTAAGGACAACCTGAAGGTTAGGAGCGCCATGTAAATGGTACCAATTCATTTTCATAGAAAGCAAAAGGAGGGGCCAGCCCTCTAAACAATTACCTCTGATGGGATGCAGCCTGTACTTTACTGAAGTGTACATTTAAAAAAAGAAAAGGATATGGAAATTAATCTGTCTCGTGGCTCTTGCTGCTCCAGAGAAGTTGGCATGAACCGTTTAGGTTGTAAAATGCCCGGTGTAAAAAGAACAAGGTGCAGCTATAATACTAACTTAGATTCCACCTCTGTTTCTTCTCACGATGTGGAAAGTTCGCAATAGGCTTGACAGGCTTCCTGTAGGACGTGTTGGGGCAGATTCACAAATGCACGTTTATTTTGCTATTAGTTCCTTGACTGCAGCTCTGGAGTGATGACTTGCAGGTACGGACGAGCTGTCAAAGGTTAATGAAATCCATTTTAATGGCAGCAGCTCACATTTTTAGAGGAGCGTCTTCCGGGGTGGAGTAATCGAATGAGAGACACCGGGGCCCTGTTCTGTCGTAACTCCCAGGTGAAAGGGCAAGTAGAAAGGGGTGGTGGGGCCAAACCTTTAGACCTCTGTTGTCCTAAATTTCTTCTTGGCTTCCCATGGGGAGTCTACATGAGTACAGCAGACTCCCTGCCGATCATGTGGAAGCTGGAAGGAGCTGCATGACATTGGAGGCACAGCCCTACAACTGCTTTGTACCTGTGCTGCCTCTATACATGAACCAAGGGCTGAATAGGCCCCACAGGGGCAGGTTTAGATCTGTGCAAGGGGTGTGCATGTACTGGGCACTAAGCCAAGGGGGTGTTGCCTCAAAGCCCAGTAAGCAAGACGCTGGACTTCAGGAAGGAGGCATGAGGCTCTTGCGCCTCCTTCTCAAAGGCAAACACCCCCTTACCCACTTTTAGGAAGGCAGTGTGAGCGCTGGGGAGGGTTGCCCATTTTGGGCCTCACACAGAGTGCCACAAAACCCAAGTTGGCCACTGGGGAGTCAAGTGGGAAGCCCACAAACAGCCCACAAGAGCACTCTCCCCTCCTCAAGTTTCTAGCAACTGACATTCAGAAGCATACTCCATCGCTTCTATCATGGCTTTTAGCCACTGATATCCTCCATGAATTTGTCAAATCCTCTTTTGAAGCCATCTGAGTTGATGGCCATAACAGTCTCGTGCAGGATGGCTGTTCTGTTCGTCTTTAAGAGAGATAATAAAATTCTTCTGCAAATTCCTGACTGCCATGTCCACAAGCCTTCCATGACACAAAGTATGTGCTCCGTCACTCAGCTATGTTCTGTCCCTAACCAGTTCTCAAAACCTTTTTGAGTAAAGCCAATATTGCTTATATATTATTCATTTATGTATCTCTTTTTGAGACTGGCTGTCAGCAGCTTAATTTTTGGACTTAAGCCCGCATACCTGAATTGCGCAACCTGTTCTTGCACTAACAGCACAAGCTTATGAATGCCCACTGAGTTCAACAGCACTTACTCCCAGGTAACTGTGAATAGGGTTGCAGCCTTAGTGTGGGTATGCTCAGGGCCGGCCCTAAGGCAAGGCTGGGTGGCGCAATGCACCGGGCCGCCAGGGGCCGCCGCGCTGCTGCGCCCACGACAGCTGCACTGGGAAACGGCGGGGGGGGTGCGCGCCGGAGGGATCTCCGCACCATGGTGCCAGATATGCTTAAGACGGCCCTGGGTATGCTTATGTAATATATCCATCAATGATATTTTGCCTTACAGAGTAACATAAGCAAAAAATTAGGTATCTGCCCTGAGGAGTTCACAATCTGAATAATTTCAACAGAGGGAGAGAAAGATGCAATGGTAGCAGGAGAACAGTGCAAGAGAATACAGTTACACATCCTTATCCCCTCATTTGAGAACTAGCACTACCTATTTAAGTCACAGTGCTTCGCCACAGGAGTGATATCTGCCTGGGGATAGCTCTGATTTACAGTTTTAATGCTTACATAGGATTTTACTGGACTTTGTGTTAATAAAAGTAGCTAATTAACTGAAACACCCCTAGTATTGATGGTAAACTGTAAATGTCACCTCTGAAATACTCTGCGCGTTCTTAAAGTGACAGAGTCACCCAAGTGATTCTGGGTTTTTCCTCACCTGTTTCCTCAGCGAAGGTTTGCAAGATGGATAACCTCTTCCAGTATGTTTTCTATCCTGATTCCCCCCCTCCCCTACTCCACCCATTCAACCCTGATAATAAACCCTCTCCCCTTTCCAAGTGGGCCACACAGCACAATTTCTGTGGGAAAATTTGCAGAGCGCCCGTATAACTCATTGTTTAACTTGCCTAGCAATTAAGGGCACAGGCGGCAGAAGCAGCCCGGCAGCCTTCCATTCCACTTGGCTGAATGTTAAGCATGACCTCTCTTCCCCTTTCCCCCCTCAGTTCAGAACTCTTCTCATCTTCCAAAATTATGTGAGAAATGATTTTTCATGCTATTTGCATGTTTTAGCGCATCCATCATTATCATGTGCGCTGACAGCTTTATACTTCAGCTGTGACAGAGCTTGAAAAATAGTAGGCCTATCAATCACCACATTGTAGATTTCCAAAATGAGAGCTTTGCAGCTGACATTTTCCCTCTGCTTTCCATTCGTCTGCTTTTCTTTTCTTCTGCCACAATCAGTGGCTTTTTGTCATTGTTGTTTAATTACACAAAAGACGCTTTTCGGCGATAGCAAAATGTTGGGATGAAATACTTTCTGCCACTTTTTTCTTTGTGCCGTTTGCCAGCATGTCTTCTCCGTTTGGTGTGCTCTACATCTTCTGAATGAAAAGGATTTGAGGCGTTGGCTCCTAAATTTGCTTCCCTTCTGCCTTACAAATAATTAGGTGCTCTGTGTGAATGCAGCCTGATTCTCTTATGGCCAGTTCCATCATATCATGCTATATACAGTGGTACCTCAGGTTAAGTACTTAACCTGAAGCGAACTTTCCCATTGAAAGTAATGAAAAGTGGATTAATCTGTTCCAGACAGGTCCACGGAGTACTCAACCTGAAGTGTACTTAACCCGAAGTATGAGTGTAATTGGTTCCGGAAGTCCGTACTTAATCTAAAGTGAACTTTCCCATTGAAAGTAATGGAAGGTGGATTAATCCATTCCAGACGGGTCCGCGGAGTACTTAAATTGAAAGTACTCAAACCGAAGAGTACTTAAACCGAGGTATGACTGTACAGGGGAAAGGAATCCTGTGGCCTCCAGATGGTGGCCATTTTGTCTGATATAATTACAGCTGAAGAGGAAAGAGCACAAAGGAACTCAGATAAACATCAGGGGTCTTTTTTTTTTTAAAGCACACAGATCGCGAGCACATTATCCATGTGCCTGTCCTGATGTAGCCAAAACAGTATCATCCAGGCACAAGAAGAACATATCAGCAGACATGGGGAACCTCAAATCAAGACGCTAAAAAATACAAAACAATCTTTAGGGGGGGGACTCTTAAAGGGAGGAAACCAACCAAAAGCCCAGCAAGGCCTGGGCATGCTCAGTGGCCACAAAACGCTGACTGACTCATGGGAGAAAAATATAGGAAGTCAGGTGGGATGGGAGAAAGGAATGGAGTACAGTACTGTACACTGCAAAGGGGGCATGGTTGGAACCCTAAACAGGATAGCACTTCAACATTTTGTTGCAGGTCTCACTTGTCTATTATTATTTCTGAGGGAAGAATTCAGTTGTTCCCTTCCGATTCTTTTGTCAGACCAAGCACTTCAGCTTGCCAGACAGAATGATCACCCCTCCTCTCCTTGCGCACAACCCTTAGGTTTTCCACTCCCACCCCCAAGCCAATTTTGTGGGGCACATGGGGGGGCGGAGACGGCAGCCCCACTGTGCATGCGGAGGTCCTGTGTTTATGCTTTTCGCTGTGTTTATGGCTTTGGAACTTGTTGCATCTAAACCCGATTTTTGCCATAATCCCTTCTGGGAAACCTTTTGAATGCCACGTATCAGCAGCGGGTGGGCTCAGAAGGCACAGGAACAAACGTGAATGTTTTGGTTTGTATAGGAAGCTAATTTCTGCATCCTCACACACCTCTCCCTATCTGTCACACGACTCTCCATGTTCTTCATCCAGGCAAACAAAAAGCATTATCAGAGTTCAAGGACATTTCCAGCTAGGTAAACACCCTCAGTGAAGATGCAAAGCAGGCCCAGTGAGGGTGTAGAACAGTGATGGCCAAACTTGGCCCTCCAGCTGTTTTGGGACTACAATTCCCATCATCCCTGACCACTGGTCCTGTTAGCTAGGGATGATGGTAGTTGTAGTCCAAAAACAGCTGGAGAGCCGAGTTTGGCCATCACTGGTGTAGAATGAGGCAGTATCTCCCCCAACAGCCCCCACCCTGGAGACTAGCAGAAAGAGCTGTGTAAGCCATTTATGCCAGAAAGTCAGTCACAAGAAGATGAGCTAACTGGTGTCTTCTATGCTCGGAAGTCTGACACACGTCTGTCAGACGGGGTGAGCTAACTAGTGTCCATTTTTAAACTTGCACATTTGCAGTTTGGGCAAGAAATCTGCACATGCTCGCAGTCTGGGGCAGACAGGACAGGGGTGGGGGAGAGAAGGCTAGAGAAGTTCTTCTTTTTGTCTGCTTCTGTAAAGCTCCACTTTCTTTGCCTGCTTGAGTGATATTGTGTAAGCTCTTGCTGCGGCCCCTGCGCAGGTGAATAAATTCTGACCTTCCTCGGAAAGAACCCGTGTCTGTCGTTATTGACTGGGAAAACCTGCAACAAGGGTGTGGTCTCAATGACCACATTCTGCCTGAGGTTGTCCATCCCTGAACCAACTCAAAGGCTGGGAACTATGGGGAGCTAAGGACAAGGGCTGGTTTATGCTATTTTCCACAACTCTGTGTTGTAATCAAAATATGCTTTAGTTGCACAGTTTTGCACAGTTGATGGTGGCCAGGCAGACATCTGAGCGAGCCCATCTCTCTCAAAATGCTATTCACTCATTGCAAGCTCTCTAGGGGTCATCCAATGAAACTGACCGGCAATAAGTTTAAGTTCAAGCAAACAAAGGGGAAGCTTGCTTATCATGCAACACGTCACTTGCCCAGGGACCATGTTGTCACAATATGTTTCTGTGATGGCCACTGGCATGAGGGCCTTTAAAAAGGATTGCACTGAGAGAGAGTGAGCCCCAAGTTCAGCAGAGACAGGCAGGCCTGCATTGTGTAAAAAAAAAAAGGAGCAAGAGTGATGGAGGGAAGCAATCGAAATAATGGCTCCTTCTTTCATTGGATGTTATAATCAGAGGACACGGAAAGGTGAGTGGAAACTAAAGGAGAACCGGCCAATTGGTCTTCTATCTGCACTTTATAAAGGTTTCACAAAAAGACCGAACAATTGATTTCAGTGTAATGTTGGATTTTAATCAAAGCAGAGAATAAGTCAACTCTTTAATCAAGATTTTCTGTAATGGATTATTTTTCTAATTGGACGGGTACAGGAGACAAACGCATGGAACCTGGTGCTCGGTGGCATTCTTTAAATATTGGTAAACTCTCAATCTCAGCTGATTGTGAGATAAAATCTCTACTGGAGTAGGGCGCTCTTGGAGGTCACGCATTCAACTCCTAAAGCTATGCAATGAACAAGAGTCAGGCAACTATCAAGTTAATTCACCTCTGTAATGAAGACCATTCTCCTTGCTGAGACAGTTCATTGATGGGTTAAACGATGAAGGACAGAATCAGGACATCCCTACATCCCCACAGTTTACTGAGTTTTCCATTGGTGTCGAAACCCATGGGCAAAATCCAGCAAAACTCAGCCACCGCATGGCCAAGTCCCACTGAAATCAACAAGAGATGCAACTAACCCAGTCAATTGCTTTTAATAGGATGAAGGTCCTCTCTGAGCCAAGAGTACCTGTTACTGCTTTTATAAGTAGGGATAGTTACTCTCATCTAAAGGCTTAAATATAGTATTCAAACAGTTCTATACAGATAGAGCCTCTTTAAGAGGGATAGGCTGACCTGATCATTCTACTGCTGTGTGCCATTGCATCCCATACCATCCCTTTCTGCCCCACTAAGAGTACTTTATGCAAACTTTGTATAGAAAATACACATTTTTTTTAAAAAGCATACCAATGATTTTCAAAGGCATTCACCAGTAAAATGACATAAAGGGCTTCTTGTATGGGCTGAGACTTTGAGCAAGGAAGTCTTCCTGACTCTGCTGTGCTTCTGTGTGTCCCATCAATCTTATCTCTTGGTTCTTTGTTTCTGGCACTTGTTTTACCTCTGACATTCTGTCCTGTTGTACACATGCTGTTCACTTGTATATAATTGGCCCACTCTATGGCTGGCTGGTGTCCCTCTATGTGTGCTGTGCGGCAAACCATTTTTTCACCATTTAGTTTTTTGGGTAAGAGAGGAGACTTAGGACTGGTGAAAAGTTTAATGACCCTCCTCCAAGGTTTACATTTCCATGCATTGTTCACATGCAGCTTGCAAGTATTTATTTCTTCTGCCTGCAGCACTGGTACCATTTTTTTTCCAAACAGGGGTGGGGGCTTTCCTAAAGAAATCTTGACCAATTCAGGGATTACATAGGCAATATGATGATGTCACATCATGCAGTCAATCAGATTTGACAATACGGATGATGTCATAAAGCCAAAACGGAGTAAGGACCAGAATGCAAGACTTCCTGATGACACCACATAGCTGATCAGATTTGGCATTTGACGATTTAACAAAACCAAGTCAATGTAAGGGCACTGCTTCCTGCCTTCATTCTGAGTTGGTGAACATTTGGGTCCCATTCACAGGGCTGTCTGAAAAATTGCTGAAGAAAGGGAGGTCATTACACAAAGGAGTCAAATCTTCATTCAATGCACCTCCTAGTTTTAGTTCAGCCCTGGTTCCAAAGGCTCCCAACTCTTCCCTGCTTCTACCTTCCAAAATCCTACATAGTTTTCTTCTGCAACCTGCCTCTCTTCCAGCCTCTCCAGTTCTACTATCTCTGCTCCCACTTGCCTAGATTCTCCCTTCTGATTGATACTCCACTGCTGCCTCTTGGCTCGACTCTGAGAACACAATTGGTGTCTATTTCCCGCCTGTTTCCCCTGAGCCCTCCCTATAATGCAGTTCTTGTGTCACCCGCCAAACTTCAACCCATACGAACGTCCTTCAAATGAATCCCGAATCATCTATCTATATCATTTATCTATCTACCTACCTATCTATCTATCTATCTATCTATCTATCTATCTATCTATCTATCATCTATCTATCATTTGGGTTCCAATCCTATTCTCCTAGAAATAAACCCTATTGAATTGAGACTGGATTCCACTGCTAGTGCATGAGTGACACTAGGTTTCTGAAACTGCAAAAAAGAGGATGCTATGATGACTCTCATTTTAAATACCCCTGCTATATGTAGGCTACAGAAGCTGTGATATATTGCTGAGAGGGGCAGGAGAAGAGAAGAGGAAAGTAAGTCTTCAGCTTACTCCAGTTATGTCTATGTCTCATCCAGAAAGTATAGCCAGAGACATTTTGGCAAATTAAAAACATTCTACCTGGACAGAAATGTTACCCCTGAAAAAGAGGATGGGAAAAGAGGACACGTGGCAACCCTAGGAAGTACTGCAATGCTTTTGTGTTTACATCTTTGCAAGGGAAGAGGATGGGAAAAGAACTAAAACAACTTGGCCCCACCCATATGACCCTTTCCCCATCCATGTGACCTTACTGCACCCACCTATATGGCCTCATTGGCCACAGGCTGCCCCACCAGGTCCAGGGGCTACCAGCCACCACTGTTTCCCTGGGTTCAGGGGGAGGGATGTTGACTTTTTGGTCTCCTATTTTGGGGTGTGTAAGTGTTTTGCCTGGTTTTTTGGGGAGCGGAGTTCTGAACTTTGCCAGTTTTCCTTCTGTGAAATGGGTATATTGTGCTGCTCGCAATAGTTCCTTAGAGGGTCAAATGTGCTCCAGGGTCCCAAAAGGCTGGGGATTCCCTGATTTTGTCTGATACAATCTACTTTTTTAAAAAAAGACATCAGAATGATCCTTGTTTCTTATCCATCATTTATATCTGTGCCAAATATTATATTGTGATTTCTTTCGTATGTCTAATCTCACAATTGAGATTCATGTTATATGTAATGGAAGACTTTAATAACCAGGTAAAAAGTTTTAAAGGACCTTGGATGAAAAACACTGATTAAAAAAACACATTGTTTAGGGCACTAAAAAAGAACGATTTTTTTTTAAAAAAAATATCTACAGCCACACGCAAAGAACAGTCTCATCTTTTTACTGCAAAAAAAACCCGTCACCAGTTTAGCATTCTACCTGTGGCATTAGCTATAAAAAGGATACTTTTAAAACCCTAAGTAAGTAGGATAATAGTACCCTAAATCTAATAAAATGTGACATCAGATATCAGAAAATATGATTTTCTGCCAACCAAGCTTGTAAGCTACTTTATGTGACACTTTTCAAAAAGAGAACATTCTTCCTGCGTCTCTTAACATTGTGTCTGAAGGGGGTAAACTGCCGGTTAGGGGACATGTGTGAGGATAAAAAAGGCCTCTATGTAGCTGACATGTTGTCCACTCATGTATGGCTCCATGTCACCTTATTTCTGCTGTCACAGAACCTGAGGCTAGTGCTTGATGCAATCCTGGATTTCCCTCCCATCCTCCTGTCTCACTCAATACAGTAGTTATTTTGTCTCCTTGCTTTTCCGTGTGTGTGTGTGTGTGTGTGTGTGTGTGTGTGTGTGTGAAAGGTCCATGCAGAAACGCTTTGCGTTGGTCTTTCGGCTTTATTGCTACATTCCCAAGGAATCCCAAGGTACCTAATGTAAAGCCCATTGATTTGAATGCAAAGACTTTAATTGGCTATAATTAAGAGCAGGTCAGGATATAAAAGTCCGAGAGCTGCAGAATGAGAAGCACTCCTGAAGTCGACAAATTTTTGTCAGGACAAGTTGTTTGTTTGTTTTTTGTTTACTGTCGTAACAAATTTGTTTTCTCAAAATTTATCTTCTGTACCATGAAAATAAATAAAAACATTGCTTTTTAAAAAAAATGTTTGGGGGAGTTTGACCTTTTGCAATGAAATCAACCTACACATAGGTTACTATGAGCTTAGTATATTTATATAGAGTCAGACTGCTAGTCCACTTCATTCACTAATGTCTACACTGACTGGCAGCAGCTCCTCAGGGTATTATTAGACAGGGGTCTCTCCCAGACCTACCTGGAGGTGCTGGGAATTCTGCATGCAAGGCAGATGGTCTACCACTGAGCTACAACTTTCCCCCAGCACTTCTCAATATAGGGTTAGGAATCATAGAACTGTAGAGTTGGAAGGGGCCCCAAGGATCATCTAGTCCAACCTGCTGCAGGCAGGAATATGCAGCTGTCCCATAAGGGGATTGAACCTGCAACCTTGGCATTATCAGCACCACACTCTAACCAATTGTTCCCCAACCCTGAATAAAGACTCTTTCCATTGTGCAACACATAGCTTACAGTCTTACTATTACTTTGAAGATCTTTACTGGAGACAGCTACATGCCACAGTGGTTATTGGAATGAATATGTTTACTCTGTAATAAATACCAATGCTGTTTTGCTTATTTAATGGAAATTACTGTAACTCAAACTACTAGGACTGTTTTAGGGACCCAGGTGGCACTGTGGTTAAACCACTGAGCCTAGGGCTTGCTGATCAGAAGGTTGGCGGTTCGAATCCTTGTGACGGGGTGAGTTCCTGTTGCTTGGTCCCAGCTCCTGTCAACCTAGCAGTTCGAAAGCATGTCAAAATGCAAGTAGATAAATAGGAACCGCTACAGCGGGAAGGTAAACGGCGTTTCCATGTGCTGCTCTGGTTTGCCAGAAGCGGCTTTGTCATGCTGGCCACATGACCTGGAAGCTATACACCGGCTCCCTCGGCCAATAATGCGAGATGAGCGCGCAACCCCAGAGTCGTTCACGACTGGACCTAATGGTCAGGGGTCCCTTTACCTTTTACTAGGACTGTTTTGGTGAATTAGCAAAAACAGCACAATGTATGATGTTTAGAAGACTGATTTACACAAAATGGCTGACACTGATTAAAATGTATTTGCAGCCTGAAATGTTAATATCCCCCTGTTGCAGAATGGAAAAGGTGGTTAGTTACACAGAAGGCAAAATCCAGGCCACCCAATGCCCACTTTGTTTGGACCATAACCTTAGTTACTAGCCCAGAGGTAGTGGGAATGTGGAGGCTAATATTGGGGGATTTCCTTTGTATGGCCGCCTGCGATAAGCATTTGGAAACCAACCAGAACTAAGGGAAGACTGGGGCAAACAGGAAGGGCAACAGTTCATATGCAACAAATAGTAGTTCAGGCTGGCAAAGAGGAAGGTGGGTTCAGCACCTTGGAGAGGGACTTATACATGGGTTTCAAAACCACATTTAGACACCCTGCATTTGAGGCAAACAGTACAAGGTGGCTCAGCAGTGTCCTGGAGTAACTGGTAGATCTTGATACCCTAGGCTGCATATCAAAGGGTCTATATACCAGCCACAAGGTTCCTCTTGTATCTGTAACTTCGGGAAGCAGCCCAATCTGATTCACAGCTGCTCTTATTTAGGATCGTGGTTTAGGATCGAATTAGATCTGTTAAAAAGTCCCCATTTACTATAGTAGGGAATGTAAAAAAAAAAGGGGGGGTACAATTTTCTTTTTCCTTTCAAAGAAGTGGAAGGAATTTTCTGGCATAGCAGCAGCTTCATGGTGGATTGAGCCAGCCAAATTGTAGGCAGATACAGCCAGGGATTTTCACAGAGGGCACCTTAAAACTTTTATTATTTAAAAGTAGGGGTCCTACATTATATTATCCTTCCTGTAATGGACACTTCATCCACCCTTGCCTCTGTCCTTTGCCCTTTCTCTGTATCCCAATTCTGTGCATCCAAGATTTCAGACACTTACCTTGCTAAACATATAAGTCAGAATGGAAGCAGGTGCTTCCTAACATTTACTAAGTCCTTTAAAGTGTGTCTCAATCTTGAAACGGACAGCATATCCACACTTGAAAATATGCACCTAAAATCAGTATACATGCTAATATGGAAATGACTGAGAACTTCAAGTCAGGCAAAACTAGAAATTACCGCAAGTACAGTACTGTAACATTTTGTATTATAGCCAAACTAACATTGCATGTAGTTTGATGTCCCCCAAATTTCTGTTTTTCTCGTACAATCATATTCGGGTGCAGGGGATCTTGCCTCTCCAGACCCAGATTACCAGGTACAGTTATTACTTTGTCCCTAGATGCTTGTTTCAAACATTACTATACCACTCTTCAACCAATGGTTCCTAGGGTGTCCAATTAAAGTTATTAATTAATTAACCAGTTAAGAGCTCTTAGTCTGTCCCAGACCTACTCAGACAAGAAAGAATGACATTAAATTAATGGGTGGCATTTCATAAGATCTGCTGCCAAAGCCCTATGTAGGCAAAGAGTTTTTTACAACTCTTGTGTGAAATGGCATGCCACATGCCTTTAATAAGGGTGTGGGCATACGAGCTCCTCATCTGTTTTTCTTTTTTTATATATACCTGTAGTCCTGTTTTCAAGAAACTTGAACCCTGAGAGTCATGGATCAGGATTGCCGTGCTATTCCTTAGGAGTCGCCATGCCCTTTCTGTTGAAGTGTAAGCAGCCTCTTTCCATCTGAGTTGGTCATCATGACTTATTCTTGATTGATTTATTTATTTCATTTGCACCATCAAAAATTTGGTTCCTGGGTTTGTTTTCCTCTTCCCTCCTTATCCCCTTTTCCTTTTGTGTCGTGCCTTTTCCGATTGTATGTCTGAGGACACAGGTTTTGTGGGCAAGCCCGCTCTGGTAGCTTTTCTGTGCAACTACTTTGCATAAATAAATAAATAAATAAATAAATAGATAATTTGTTTCTTCTTTATTTTTTAATGACCTTTATTCCTTAAGGTGACGACTATATGGGGAGCTTTGACTTACCCAGCTTGTGTTGCTTCACGTTATCTGCATTAGACATTTACATTTCTCCCTTTATGACCATTTTAATTACAGCATCCCAATTTCGGCTCCTTGCTAAATATGAATGAAGCAGATGAAGTGTAGCCTAGCTGGAGCATGATGCTGTTTAACGCCAGTTACTATCTTTAGCCGAGATGCTGGGATTCATTCTCATCTCATTTGCTGAGCGCTCTATCATTAAAGTGTCATTGAAAACTGACACCACTTAATTTTAGCAGCTTTCAATTCTCGTTTGCAGCAAGAATAGCTTTAAATGGAGAGGAGTGCAAATTACAGAGAGAAGGGATATTTTTACACTGCACTCAGCATTTTATCAAACAAAGCTGCCTCGCAGGGAATAGGGAACAATACGTTATAAAAAGCCAAACTCTCCTCTGGTGCTGAGAAATGTGCATTTGATCTTCCTTGTGTTGGCTTCTGTTTTACGGACTGCTTGCGGTGGCCATAGTCTTGGCTATTATATTAGCGGAGTTCCTTCCTTGCCTCCAAGATATATATAAATATAACCATATATAGATGTGGTTTTCAAAAAACTAAAACCTCTCAGCTCAGTTCCTTTCACATCCCCTGGAAAGAATCTGTGGTTCTTTGCAAAGCAAAGTCTCATATGGAATATTTTACTTCCTAAGCCCGTTAATTGCTTTTCTTCTCGTTACATTTTTTTTTAAAAAAAACCCAGTGGGAATTGAGGGGGACCAGGAACTGGGAATACAGACAATGTTTAACCCCTTCAATTTGGTTTTATTCCCTAATTGAATATATACACACAGAGAGAGGGAGATGGGCTGCATTCGGAGACAGCCGCTGCTGTTAAGATGCTGCGCCGACCTTTGTAAAGCAGGACAGAAACGGCATTTGTTTTCAGGACCTGCTTTCTGCTGCAAGCATCCTTTCGTTCATAAGACTATTGACCATTTCTCTCCGTTTTTAAATTAAATCGTATTTAGGGGGCAGCCCATACAGTAAAAGGCAGTCGCACAAAGAGAGAATAATTTACTTACAGAGGTACAGCCGACATCAAAGTTGAAGAAAGATTTATAATGCAATGAAATATATATTTTATATATCAATCACACAAAATAGGAAGCATTTAAAATGTATGTCTATATATGTGTTCATATTTAGTCCCCAGATTTAAATCCTTCTAGAGACTGTTCTCAGATCTGATATTATCAATTACTTGAATGCTTTTCCTTATAAAAGAAAGAAAGAAAGAAAGAAAGAAAGAAAGAAAGAAAGAAAGAAAGAAAGAAAGAAAGAAAGTCTGATACCTTTGGAAGGCTAACAATGCAATGCTACTTGTCATATAATTTGTTATATAATATTATGCATAACTCCTATTAACTCAGAACAAGATCACATTAAAGTTTGACACTTTTTAGGCCCCGTGGGAGAATGAAACACATGCTTATGGCTGAAATCCTTTGCAGACTCACTTAAGAGAAATACCCATTGTGCAACAATGGGATTTACTTCTGAGGAAACGTCTACAGAACTGAACTGCAAATCACCCCCTGCGATATCAGCGGCACTTGCAAGAGCTCAATTTAGGCTGCCTCTGCCGTGCCATGTGTGTGCTGTGACAATGACATGCTCATATTGAATTTGATTTGAGGCCACTGGGGATTTTTTTTAATCTACGTGATTTGGGGAACTTTACAATTTTCTGTTTTGATAATTCGTAGTTGTGAAAATGGGATATGTTTTAACTTATTATTGGGTTGTGTTTGTTTATTATGATTTATATTGCAATGGCCATCGGCTACAACACTAAAAATCTGACTGGTTGATATAATTAATTTCTTTATTGTCTGGTGGTCTAGATTAGATTGCCCTGATTTTTAAAGAAGTCACATGTTCCTTCTGGATTGCTGGGGGGGTGCGTGTTTAGCAGATTTGAAGAAGTGCCTTTTAAATTAATGGTTGAATTGGAATAGTTATTTACTTCCTAAGGTACTAGAACTATCTTTCTATAAAAACTTTAGAATATAAACGTGGATGGTTTAAGTTTTGCTTTATTTTTATTTTGGATAATCTGACTGACATGAAATTGTTTAAGTTAACATACCGCAATTCCTTTTGGTTCATTTCAGTATTTGTATACTGCTCTTTAATTCAATTCTTAGTAAAATTGTGGTTTACCATAAGATTAAGCTGAAAATACAATTTAACTAAAATAACTATATATAATTACAAAACGATTAACAAGGCTGCTTGTTTCATTTTTCAAATTGTGCCAGTTTTACAATCTGTTTCAATTTCAATTGAAAATATTAGCCTTTGGATCACCAACCATTTATGTTTCTTTTGTATATAAACATCATAAAAAATTGATGGTTTGATGAAACATTTGGGGGGGGGGAATGCAACTTAAGCATTACATAAATCATATTCAAAATTTCATTATGTTCCATTATGTGAATTCCTGAGTCAGAGATGGGAGGAGAGGGGAATGTTAAAATTCAAACACGTTTTTGGAACTCATAAAACTAATGTAATGCTATGCACAAGGTAAGTTCAAAAATTGTTTTCACCTCCAATTGTTTAAAATTCCCTCTGACTCGTATATCTTTCCCCAGTAAAATTCTATCCTAAATGATGTTGAGTGCAGCTGAGCAGAATGAGATGTTCCAAAATGTCTCACTGGGAGGAGCAACTGAGGATCCAAAAGTGAGGTCAGGGAGGGGGAAATCGAGTAAACCAGGTTCCAGGTAAGCAAACAGGAAAATAGGGAACAGGCGGGTGCCGAGTTGAAGTCCCTGTGGACCAACCAGCCAGCATCCTCTGCCTGTTTACTATGCCTTTGTTGGTTAGTTGGTCTAAGTGTTACACTCGCCTTGTGACACGTGGAGTTTTCAGGTGAAATCTTTGCCCATTTGCAATGTAAATGTAACTCTTGCCATGTTGGGTAGATCTCCTCATGTAGCTGTGATGGAAAAGGAGCTGCGTACCGCTTTGTACTATAGGTGGTAGGTACCACTTCTGCCTTCTCCATGTGCATTAAAAAGTTCCTGCAAATAGAAAAATAGCACACCATGCGTTCACATTCTATTTCCACTGAGTTTCTCAGGTGGGGTGGCATCCACAAATGCAATCAACTCCCCTGCCCCACAGACACACTTGCAGTCTTGAAGCAGTGCAGATTATCCTAACGGTGCAGCGTGTGATAGCTTGCATGTGTTGACTGGACTTTACCCAACTAGCGAGCAAGGAACGAACAAGGTATCTGCCGTTTAGATGCCTGGGTCTAATGGCATCCACCCACACAGGTTTTAACAGACAAGACTTAGAAGCAAGTCCTAGCATTGGTTGGGCCAAATTTCATGTTCCGTCCATGTAAAAGGCTTCTGAAAAAACTGAAATGCTCTCTTTGGTTTCATTTATGGCATTCCATAACAACTGGACAGTTTACAATAAATAAGTAAAAAACAACAACTGAAATACACAGTAAAACATAAACCCACGGGGGGTACCTAAGTACAAAAAAGCAAAACATAGGGCACCTCCCAAGTTAAGAACACATTTAAAATACAAAAGTCCAGATTGCAGAGGTTACTGCTTTGGGGTTTTACTACAACCAAGCAGTATAGAAATGTGGTGAAATAAAAATAAACAAAAACCTCTTTATCTTGTGGTAAAAAGTGCACAAGGATGGTGTCAGGCAAGCCTCCCTGGGAAGGGCCACAACTGATTAGGCCCTGTCCCTGGAGATATCAACCTGGACCACGGCCTTTGAAGAGCTGCCACACTTCTTGTACACAAAGCCATATTCTTTTGGTTCCCCTGCCCCCCGTACTAGAATGAACAAGGCAGGCTCATAGCTGCCAAGTTTTCCCTTTTCTCGCGAGGAAGCCTATTCAGCATAAGGGAAAATCCCTTAAAAAAGGGATAACTTGGCAGCTATGGGCAGGCTTCATGCATAGCACAGTTTGTTACAATATTGGAAGAAGCAAATTAGAAAATGGGGTCCATTGTTGGGCTCACCTGAACAACAAAGTATGGATGGCTGTGTTTTGAACGAAACATTTTAGAACCATTTCACTAGGAAAACCGTGGTGATTAGTGGAGTGATTTTTGTTTTTCATATCTCCAATGAATTAATTGCATGATTTCCTTAATCCAGGGTTCTGCATTTTCAGAAATGCACAAGTGGATCTCTTGCACATGAGACTGCGTAGTTCATTCCTGAGCAGGGGTGGGGAACCAAACTAAGATGCAGGTGGATCTGCTTAATAGGGCAGTTTTTGTAGACAGAAATCTGTGTGTGCATTGAAGCTCCTGAACCCATTAAAAACAAATAAATCAAAGCAAATACTGATTGACTCTAAGTAACTATCCTCAATACAGTTAAGCCAAAGAACTTGACTTTAAGCCAATTTAGCTGCATTTATGCCAATGGAAATAAATCTGTTTAAATCACAGGTCATCAGTTTAAACAGTTTGGGGAATAGTCAGTATATAAGTGAGTTGCATCTATAACTGTCACTGAGCATTACATTCCACACACAATCTTCTTCATATAAAATGATAATTCCAACTGTATTTCTTTTTACCCAAGTTTCCATTGCTTTTTTTATTTGCAGTTGTGTTTGAGATCTAACGGGTCCATCCTTTTCATTTCAGATAGTTCAGTGACTTCTTTAAGTTCCTCTTCTTCAGAAATATTGATTCTATCTTTTCCCATTTTCAAAAGATTGAAATTATGGCATCCGTTTATCATTCAGGCTTCCCTTCCCCTCCCTTTCCTTGTTCCATCTCCCCAGCAGTTTTTAGAAACTGTTACCTGGTCAGGTGCCACAGTGGGGTTTTCCTTTCTCTCATAAGCAAGTTAAGTCCCACCAATTCCCATGTTGCTTCACTCTCCCCCTGAAGAGGAAGAAGAGGGAGAGGACTATTTTTATAAGGGACAGTCCAGGCACCTCCCTCCACAACTCTGTCCCCATTACAAGTCTCCATTTAGGTACGCTACCAGTCACCTCCCTATCTGTTTAATTTTTGCAGGACAAGTTGCCTTATTTCCACTTGGCTTGGCCAATTTCAGGTGGCCTCTCAGCCCCACTCCCACTCCCCAAACCCCTTACATCAGGGATGGAGAACCTGGTGCCCTATGGATATTGCTGGGCTGCAGCTCCCATCAGCCATTGCCAACCTGTCCAATAGTCAGGCTTGATGGGAGTTGGATTCCAGCAACACCTGGAAGGCCACAGGCTCTCCACTCCTGTGAACCCTCAAGCCCTCAGGCATACATGCTCTCCAGGAACGCTCTAGGGCTGCAAGCACTTAATCAAGGTATGCAAAGGAGGATTCATCAGGGCTGTGCAGCCCTTTCCTCAGTCCTGAATTTCCTCTAGCCCACTCTCCTAAGAATGCCAAAGGGACCAGGACATTTTCTGCTTAGCCATCCAGCTCCCAGGGCTCTGGTGGCAACAGGACTTTACAGCTGCACCAAGGCTGAAATCTGGCATGGCTTTCAACCACAGAGCATGCTCTCACACATTATGCCAGAACCTTGGAGGTCAGGGGGCTATTAAAGCCCACTCTGCCCCTCTGATGGCTTCTTCTGTTCTTTTCAGGGCTCCCTATCCCAAGGACATTGCAGGTTTCCTTTTGAATAGTATTTTTTAACCAGTTGCCTTATTGACCTCACTGACTGCGTTTTGTTTGTTTTTTTATTTGTTTTTGTTTTTACTACTCTGCTCTGTTTCTCTCATGGTGTTGATGGTTTGACAGTATTGACTAGGTTGGTGTATATGTTTGATTGATGCTTTGTCTTTTGATGCTTTAAATGTTCATATAACCAAATCGAGTTATTGGCTGGAGTGTTTTGAAATGATTTAGTATCTGATAGTCACTGTAACGATGTATTGATATGCATTTTATAGCACCCTTGTGAGCTGCTTTGAGCACATTCATATGGTAAAGTGGCATAGAAAATTAAATAATAATAGTATTAATATATTTGGTCATATCTGGTGGGTATGTGCTGCAGTTTCACAGGGCAGGTGAAAGGTGAAACCGGAGGCTTGCCTTCCAGGTTGATGGGGCCTGTTGGCTGGGTGAGGAACCCCTTTGAGGTTAACCTGTGACAATCACTCTGATTTATTGGGCCTTGAGACGGGGTGGGTCAGGAAAGCCTCCCTACCCACCCTTAGGTGTGGGGCTGATAGAAGGGGCTGGAGTTAAGCCACCTGCTTTTGTGTAGCACTGTTAGCCTCAACTGACTGGTTAATAGCTAGGTTTCCACACAGTCACACAGCAGATAATTTGCATACCTTTAAATAAACATAGCCCCATCTCCTGTGTCACACCTGTTTCATGGTTGTGGTCAAATTGAATGCCTACCGTGATCAATGAGTGTCTCCCACTCTCCCTATGATTTGAGAAAGCTGCGCACCAACACTCATTTTATTTAATGGGTAAAATCAGTGTCCCCCTGCAAAAACAGAATTGCTGTGATAAGTGGGGTGCAGCTGACCAGGATTCCACTATTTCCAAAACATAGATAAGCTCACCAAATACACTCGTGAAGGCTAGGGGGAGCCAGTACTGTTAGGGAACATCATACATTCTGCTCCACCTGTTGCTACTGCTGGCCCAAGTATCAATAACTCAAACAGAAACTGGAGCCAGAGCTGCCCCTGAACTCCAAGTGATTGAGGATTGCTTTAATGACTATGCTACGTTCCTCCAACAGACAAGTCTATAAACAAAGACATCAGGGAAACGACTGGGTACACACACCAAAAAGAAGAGTAAGGTATTAAGTTGAGAGTCATTCAGAATAGAAAAGCACTCCAGAAAGAGTACCCTTTTAAAATTGTCCACTTAATAACTCCTAATGAGCACCTGCTCACATGAGCTACATCTGCTACTCCATTGCTCAGTATAGGGGGAAGAGGGAAGGGATGTAGCTCAGTAGGAGAGCGCCACATGCATTGCATGAAGCAGGTCCCATGTCCCGTTCCTGGCACTGTCAGCTAGGACTAGGATAGATGTTTCTCTAGAACCCTGGACAGCTACTGCCACTCACTACTGAACTAGATGGACCAAGGTCCTGGTTTGGTAGAAGGCTGCTTCTTATGTTCTATATTTCCCACGTTTTCCTCCAAAGCCAATGGCACAGCTTTTCAATTCAAGGACACGGAAGGACCAGGACCCCTCACCTTCACCCCCATGCCATGTGAACCAGCAGCACCAGTTTCCGGCAGCATCAGCAGCTGGCAAGATCCTAGGTGTTCCTCTGTGGCTTTCTCTACCCTTTCTCTGAGGAGGACTCCTATGCCTCCAAAAGCTGCTTGACTGACAGGAATGTAACAGCTGCAGCCATGCACAGTTGTTGCCAGTCTGTTGCCAGTCTGCATTTGCTCCCACTTTGGTTGCTTTCCACTAAACATTTCTTTGGCTAGGTCTCTCTCATTACAAATCCTCCTGGTCATTAAACAAAGTCTAGCACCCATTCTCAAAGTGGCGCCAGAGCAAGAGAGTTACCTCTGTTTCTTGCCTGCTCTCTCAAGTATGCTGAGCCATCTTTAGCGGCTCTCCTCCAAAGGCCCCGCCACCTGTGTAATGCAATGAAGGTGGTCCATTCGGGTGAACGGGAGCTGTCCTGCCAACCTCCACCCTCCTGCCTAACTCCTTCCTCACAACCTGTCTAGGACACTGGCTGAATCATATGATTATAGAGTTGGAAGAGACCACAAGGGCCATCCAGTCCAACCCCCTGCCAAGCAAGAAACACCTTCAATGCATTCCTGACAGATGGCTGTCAAGCCTCCGCTTAAAGACCTCCAAAGAAGGAGACTCCACCACACTCCTTGGCAGCAAATTCCTCTGTCGAACAGCTCTTACTGTCAGGAAGTTCTTCCTAATGTTTAGGTGGAATCTTCTTTCTTCTAGCTTGAATTCATTGCTCCGTGTCCGCTTCTCTGGAGCAGCAGAAAACAACCTTACTCCCTCCTCTATATGACATCATTTTATATATTTGAACATGGCTATCATATCACCCCTTAACCTTCTCCAGGCTAAACATACCCAGCTCCCAAAGCCGTTCCTCATAAGCCATCGTTTCCAGGCCTTTGACCATTTTGGTTGCCCTCCTCTGGACACGGTCCAGCTTGTCAGTATCCTTCTTGAACTGTGGTACCCAGAACTGGACACAGTATTCCAGGTGAGGTCTGACCAGAGCAGAATACAGTGGTACTATTACTTCCCTTGATCTAGATGCTATACTCCTATTGACAACTTTTTCCTGCTTGGTCTCACTATTGCATTAGTTCTGGTTACAGGTAGGTAGCCGTGTTGGTCTGGGTCGAAGTAAAAAAATTCCTTCAGTAGCACCTTAAAGACCAACTAAGTTTTTATTTTGGTATGAGCTTTCGTGTGCATGCACACTTCTTCAGATACAGTGAAATAGGAGTCCCCAGGCACTTATGTAGAGAATGGGTGGGGGGGGGTGCGGAGGGGGAGGGGAGGGGGGAAGGATGTCAGTTTGTACCTGTATTGCATTAGTGGAACTCAAAAGTGGATGGGGACAAATCTAGAGTTAGCTGGTTCCGTCTGTCATTGTCTCCAGTTCCACCTGCTGTTGTTCACCCTGACTTCCTTCTAGTCTTAATGGACTTCAGCCCCCACTGATGTTATGACCAGTGGCAACCATAGAAAGAGCCTTCTTGGTGGTGGCACCTCAGCTGTGGAAATTCCCAGAGAGGCTCATCTGGCAGCAACATCTTTCACTAGGCGAATACATTTTTTCTCCACTTAATGCAGTTATTTGTTATATTTTATAGTTTATGTATTTTTTTTTTATTTTTGTAACCTGACCTGGGATCTTTGCTGAAGGGTGACAGATAAATCTTACAAATGAATAATCAGTATTTGCCAGTGATATGGTGCTATTCTAGGTGCACTATTTTCTGAATTCCTAAATGTCTCATTTTCTCCATTTTAAAATCAGGTACAAGATCTAATGGATATCACAGCTGAATCCTGCAAATACTTATGGTGTAAATAAAGGCTACTTACAATTGCATTGATGATAGAATCAGTACTAAGTTAATGCTGTCAATAATCTTTTTATATATATTTTCCTGACCAAGTATTGCATGTACCAAATTTGTACTATCAGACTGAAAACTAGATCTGGAGCTTAGTGTTGGAGGCAAATTTCCTTTGTATTATTTGGAAGTTAAGACACATTGATTCCCAAGTTTCACAAAGTGTATTACATCTGTCATAAAAACAAACAGACCAGCATTTTAAATCCACATTTCACAATGATTTCTTCTTTCTTGCCAGCTCTCTTTTTAAAAATTCAATTTTTGCTTCAATCACTCCTTGCATATTATAGAACATTGCGGCTATGCTCAGAGAAGCCTCTTGGATTCCTATTGCCAGTACTGTGTGATCTTGCTGCTTTTGTTTGCAACGTGTATCCAAACGAGGAAGCTAAACACATCCCACTTCTCTGCCTGCGCTTTAATTTACAGCACCATCTCTTATTCTCTAAAATACCTCTCTTTATCTAGACCCCCCTCTGTATGAAGGATCCTAGCACTTGCAGCAAAAGGGATCGGCGCGGGGGTGAGGTGGGGGGGGTGAGCGAGAAAGACACCAAACCGAACTTTTCAAGATCAGTGCTTAACATAAAAATTTCATCACAATCTTTATCATCTTGCAACGGTTGCAGAAAGGGCCCGAGCTCTCGCCACCTTTAACTTCCTTAAAGTCGCCTATTTTACCTTCAAATCTGATGAAGTGTCAAAGTCATTTACCAGTAATGAGTTCTGCTGCAAATTTTATTTTGCTTGGAATTTAATTAATGGGCCAAAGACTTTCCATTGTGATTTGAGCAAATGAATAATAAATCAAGAAAGGAGATTTGTCAGGGAAGGAACATCTGTTTCTTACAAGCGTTACAACATGACTACAGCTTGGCTGTGCATTACCAGCGCAGAGACAGTAGGAGTCCTCTCCTCTCTGGCTCTCTTCATTTATTGCTCCACTGAAGGTGAACAGAGAGCACTCTAATGGGCCTCTGGTGTTAATAAAACTTTTCGCTTCTCCAGTTCCGACGTAGCCCCTTCCTTTTGGGTGCTACTGTCCTTAGTACATGGTTTGCTGGTCAACGTCAGGATTCTGCAGCGTCAGTACTTTAAGGGATGATTAATAATGGGAAGACAAATTCATAAGCAGAAACAATATGAAATTACCATCATATTAGTGTTAACTGTCATGCTTTTTATTTTTGGAAGGAGGGGGGTTGTAAATGAGATAGTGATTGAAGTTAAGTACTTTGACTTGCACTGTCGAAAAGGAAAAGTAGGTCATAGGACCTGTTGTGTTCTGTCTAGTTAACCAGTACAAGGGCTCTGGGTTTCAGTTTAGCCTCTTCCTTTTTTTAAGCACACACACACACACACACACACACACACACACCATGACTAGCACCTTCGGAACAATTAAGACAGAATTAGTCTGAGACGCTGAAGGTTTTATGCCTCTAAAAGGGGGAGGAGGGCTTTCAAGGCTCTGCAGTCTGTTTGACGGCACTTATTGTCATAATCCCCCTTTTTTACTTCTTCTTTTTAGCTCCTATACCCCAAGGAGGTTTTAAGTGCCCACTAGGTAGGATTAAATTGCCTTATGAAAATTTGCACGACAGGGTTCATGAGGGCCCCGGGGTAATGCTTGTAATATATGCAGAACTATAATGACTGGTAACGGCACGCGGACATAACATACGATCCAACATGCCAGAACAGGCAAAGCTTAGCATTGTAAGGCAAATTATACAATGGTGTGTGGAACGTCGCAGCACATTGCAGGAGTGTTCTATACATATGCACATGCGGGCGCACACACTTCTGGTTTATCTGCTGTCTTTTATCAAGGGCATCTCCGACGGTAAACATGGAATTTCTAAAACGTAACTGGCCGTGGAGTTCTTTGCATGAAGGGCTGCGGCTGAGTTGTACAGCACTGTGCACCGAGCTTCTTAAAGCAGTGTGCCAGGCAGATGGGCAGCAAATGCAACTAGCCCATAACCCACCCCCACCCCCCAAAAAATGAAGAGATCCGAGTGTGAAATCCTTGAGAGGGACCCATTTTTCTGGCTCTGTATAGGGCAGCTTCCTATGTTCTGTGGTGACGCAGTACAGAGGGCCTGAAAGCCAGAGCTAAAATGTATCATTTCTAAATTTACATTTCCATTGATTCCTGCTAGATCACCTGCTTCTACATCAGCCAGTTCACACATTAAGGTCACCTTTAGAGACCCTCCCCTCAGTGGTGGCAGCCAAGTTAAAAGTCAAATACATGAGATACTGCTGTAACTTGGGTTTTATTTCACGTGCAAAATTTCGTTTTTATGGTTGGTGTTGTTGTTGTTGTTTTTTAAGATTCCGAACATTTAAAAGTGCAAGTAGTCAGCATGAAATTCAATGGTGCATGGCACTCAAGGGTGTTGAATTTGGCCTGGGATGAATTCTGAAAGGTCTGATCTCTGCTGCAACCTCAGAGGTATATGACAATTTTTTTCTTACAAGGAATCCAAATCACCTCCAGCCCCACCTCGGACCTAAAATGTTAACAATAGGCTTCCATTGCAGGGTTTCCAGGAGCTTCTCTCACGCTCTGCGCAACCCCCTAAACCGCAATAGAATTTTAACAGTGAACCACACTGCAGGGCTTACACACACACACACACACACACACACACACACACACACACACAATGCCCCCATTTATAAGACACCCCCTATTTTGGGGAACTAAATTTAAAGAAAATGAGGAGAGACGGCCCACGCAGCTCCCCCCCCCATGCCACTATCTGTGTATAGGACGACCCCAGTTTTTCGACATTATTTTTGAGTCAAAAAACCTCGCCTAATACATGGAGAAATACAGTACTTCTCTTTCAGCCAAACCTGCAACTTGAGGAAAATAGCAATGGGTAGCACAGCAGGGTTGTTGAAACCTTCAGCCCAGCTCCCATCCTGCAATTGAATACCTTTGGACAATATTACACTTGGAGCCTCAGCTGCCATGCTCAGTACAAGCGTACACTGCAGGGCTGTCAAACGCACTCCCTCTTATTCACGGCCTCTTGCAAGTTGGTGACGACGAATTGCATCTGCTTTTGAATCTGCATTTACAGGGCTATTTTTAAATGTTTCACACTAAATAAAAAATGAGTTAGAAAGAGCAGGTGGGGTGGACACACTCCATCGATTTCTCAGGGCAGGTCTCACTTTCATCCCTGGGGCCATTTAGAAATAATTTCTCGGAGTAAACCAGGAAATGACCTATCCAGACGACAAGAGGGTTGTCTCTGCCCTTTATATACCCATGCCTCTCTTCCTCCCTCGTCTTTCCTTACTCCTCTCAGAGATAAGAGAAAGAGAAAAGTGTGGCAAAGAGCAATGGTGGGAAAGATACAGATGATGATGATTTATGACTTACCTTTCAACAGGAAGTCCCAGGGCAGGCTACAGCAATATGACATCCAGAAACTTAGAACAATTAAAACGAATTACTGTCACAGAAACAGGGTGGCTCCTGAAAACATATACAAATGTCAAACAGCAGGGCAAGGAGATGGACAAATCCATGAAATATAATGCTTTCAAGTTGCTACTAGCCATGATCATCTCCATGTTCAGAGGCAATGATGTGGAAACCATGGAGCAGGAAGTACTCTTGTACCTGCATTTAAAGCCCTAAACAGCCTCGGTCCAGTATACCTGAAGGAGCGTCTCCACCCTAATTGTTCTACCTGGACACTGAGGTCCAGCGCCGAGGGCCTTCTGGCGGTTCCCTCACTACGAGAAGCCAAGTTACAGGGAACCAGGCAGAGGGCCTTCTCGGTAGTGGCACCCACCCAGTGGAACGCCCTCCCACAAGAGGTCAAAGAGAACAACAATTACCAGACCTTTAGAAGGCATCTTAAGGCAGCCCTGTTTAGGGAAGCTTTTAATGTTTGATGGATTTCTGTATTTTAATGTTTTGTTGGAAGCTGCCCAGAGTGGCTGAGGGAACCCAGCCAGATGGGTGGGGTATAAATAATAAATAATAATAATAATAATAATAATAATAATAATAATAATTATTATCTGATTGGCTACTGCGAACACAGGGTGCTAGACTAGATTTGTCATTGGCCTGATCCAGCAGGCTCTTCATACTTCCAGGTGCCTATAATTTCTCCCTTCTACTATCCTCCTTGCCTCTCAGCTGCCTGCAAGAGGCAAGGGTGTGCCTAATTTCAGCGTCACATGGGGCGCCACTTAAATTTGAGAGCCCAAAGTCTACCACTGGGAGAGAGAGCCAGTGGGGGCCCCCATCCTTCTTGAGCTGCTCCCTGCCTCTGGCATTCTCCATAAATACCTCCTCTTTCTCTTCCTCATCCAACAGCAACTGCTACCTGAGGACCAAACCGTTCGGGATCGCAGCTCTGAGATGTTAAGTTTGATTATCTCCAGTACTGCTGATAAGGAACAAAATATTGCATTGCTGACTGCTTCTGTCCAAGGTTCCAACCAATCATGTCCTAGCTCAGGATACTCCATTCCATTTCCCTTTCTGTCACCTCCCTCAGTTTTACTTTTGTACCCTCATCACTCAGCATTACCCTCTCCCCTCCCCCTCCCCCTCCCCCCCTCTATCCTCATTGGGCTGTCTTGAGGGTTCCCTACCCTTAGGGTAAAATGTAAAGGGACCCCTGACCATTAGGTCCAGTCGTGACCGACTCTGGGGTTGCGCGCTCATCTCGCATTATTGGCCGAGGGAGCCAGCTAACGCCGTTTACCTTCCCGCTGTAGCGGTTCCTATTTATCTACTTGCATTTTGATGTGCTTTCGAACTGCTAGGTTGGCAGGAGCTGGGACCAAGCAACGGGAGCTCACCCCATCACAGGGATTCGAACCGCCGACCTTCTGATCAGCAAGCCCTAGGCTCAGTGGTTTAACCACAGCGCCACCTGGGTCCCATACCCTTAGGGTATTTTTCATTTTAAAAGTTATACTGTAAAACTTGGGGATTTCCCAGGCCTGCTGAGAGACGTCTCTCTTGTGCACAGATAGTGCTGTTTTGGCTACATCAAGAGAGACATGAGGAGAGCTCAGAACTGGCTATTAGTTTATATGATTGCAGACATGTTTCTACCACAGTATTTTCTTCTTCTTCTTAATGAGCTACATAAGTTGCTAGGCATAATTCACTGGACCCATTTTATGATTCTACAGGAGGGGAAATTACATGACGATGAAAAGCTTGAAATATTAATTAAGTGTATCATGAAGGTTCAGAAAGGACAAATATGTAGATTCCCCAAACTGTCATTTTAAATAATATCCGGTTTTAATGATTTCTTTGGAGCCATCGTTTTTGAAAACCTGGCACCAGCAAACCTGTTATCATATTCTTGCCCCTCCATTGTTGTACGGTCTGCCTCTTCTTCTGCAGAAGCACAGCAGCATCTGTGGGTGAAAGCCAGACATATGTCTGGCTACCACAGCGAACTCTCAGCCTGGCAGGGATAAAGCAGCGCTTATTCCAGGCCCATATTTTTCATTCTCGTTTTAACTGTTACAAACACTCTCCCAGTGCAGGAGAACAACAGGGCTAAACTCAGATTTATGTGTCAATTAAGGGATGTTCTTCTGTCCAAGACTTGCGCGTTCAATGATTATTACCTTATGGGCGCTCTGATTAGCTTCACAGGGGACACCACATCGTATAACTTTTTAACAAAAAGAAGAGAGAGAATCTAGAGGAGGGCTGTCAGATAAACCCCTTAAATATAGATCAATATGCATTTATTGATTGAAGCAAATGGAGATAGTGTGAGAATGAATAACTCTTTCAGAGGGTAATCTGAATAGCAAAGGAAATAAGAGGGGTTGTGTACAATTCACGGTGATTCTGAAATGTTTTCAAGGAATGCAATTCTATGAAAGGAAATGTCAATATGTTCATCGCAATGTCACATAATTATTGCAATTTAATATATATACACAGCTTAGTGTATCTATTTATGCATCTGGAGTGGATCCATAAAAAGTGAAAAACATCTCATTTCTCTATCGGTTCACCTATGGAAAGAGGGCCACCTATACATGCTTTCTGGGAAGTGCGAATTTGCCATTGCAGCTTTAGCACCATAGACATGTCCATATAACCATACTTGCACACATTGGGATGGGTCCAGAATTACTCTTCTGTGAATGGAAGTGATCTGTGCTGTGTCACTCCACCTCTCTAGAACTCTCCCACATTCCATTAGAGCAGTGGTTCCCAACAGGTGGTCCGCGGACCCCCAGGGGTCCGCGAGCTATGCCAGAGGGGTCCGCAAGATGCTATTAGAATAAAAAACATATTAAATATATTTCGTATGATAACAGATTTTTTGTTTTGGCCTCTTCCTGCATGAGCAGAGTCTAGCTAGCGCAAAACTAGAAAGATAGAGGCAGTAGTTCTGCTGTATGCCGTTAGGTGGCGCTTTACAAACACTACTGTTTTGCAAAGAGGCAGCGCGCACATTCTACTAACGCTCACCTCCCCAAGATGCTTTGCGCGCGTCGGCTTCATTTGTGCGCTACTGTGCAGGTACCCTGTCTTCTCCATTCCCCTCCCTCCTCCCTGCCACGCGCTGCCTCTTCGCAAAACAAAGATTTAGGATTAGGAATTAATTAATTAAGATTTAGGATTAGGAATTAATGGGGGTCCTTGTCACAATAGCGGCTCGATGAGGGGTCCTTGAGAAAATTTTGTTGGGAACCCCTGCATTAGAGTAAGAGTTGCCAATATGTTGTTGGACTAACCACTCTCACCTTCCCTGGTTATTGCCAATGCTGGCTGTTGCTGAAGGAAGTTGGAGTCCAGCAACATCTGTGTCAACCTACATTGGCTTCGCCTGCCTTTGAGAGATCTGTCAGCCTTTTGGGGGGCTGGACTCATTTCATTCCTATAAACTATATTTAAAGATATGCTAAGACTCACTCCACATTTCCTCTGGTCCAATTGTCCTTCACCCCCCAAAAATGAGTTTCTGAAGCTTTCAGAGAGGGAAGGAAGGCATTTTTCTCAAAATTTAGAGTTGGAGTGCTGTTCTTATGTGAATTAAGTTACAAGGTAGAATAGATTTTTTTCTTCTGCTTTCTTTTGCAGTTAAAATTGTTGCAGCTCTCAGTAGCTTCCTGCCCTCACTTTGTCCCCCCACCCCCTCCCCACCCCCACCACAGCCTTTTCACATTTAAAAAAGGCCTTGTGGTTTTCTTTAGCTTGCCAGTCAAAACAATGGAGGGGCCATTAGCCAGAGTGTGGATCAATGTGGTCGTAGTACAGAGCTTAGGGTACAGAACATTATCTACTGCTACGTTAGGGAAGGTGTCTGGTGAAGTCTAAATATAATGCAGGGTCTTAGTAACCAGTTGGCACAGGTTGGCACAGGCTCCTTTAAGGGGTATTAAACAGAGACAAAGTGGTTCCTCTTTCATTAGTACCTTGGTTCTAGCTGAATAACCAAGAGCCTGGAGTTTATGTATTCTATGGGCAGCACAGGTTACAGTCATCAAAGGTATGTCAGCGAACACAACTTCTGTCATCCCTATTTCACATACATGTAAAAAGTTTCTGGGGCTCAAAACAGAGACAGAAATGTGTATAATAGGGCTTCCTGTTTTTGTTAAGCTGTGATTGTTAAGCTGTGAACAACAAAGTTTTCCTGAGTTCTGGCCTGTTCCTGTTGGCCTTTGGTACTGACTTCTGATTCGCTCCTTGATCCTACCTCTTGCCTTAGCCTTCAGTTCTGATTTCCTCTTCAGTCCTGACTACTGGCTTCCACCCATGGCTCCTGGATCTTGGTCCAACTCAGGGTGTTGTCCACAGCTCAGCCCTGATACCGGAAGATATAGAGTACTTACTGCATATATCACTCCCCCTGTTGTGTTGAGTGTCTCTGTACTTCCATCAGCAAGTAATCAGAAACACCGAGCAGGAACATAGCATTCCATGTGGTGATGTAGAGACATTGAGTAAGTAGCTCTGTATATTATGGGCAGAGAGCCCTTGCTTTGGAAAAAGGCTAATCCTCTATGCTTTGTGGCAGACACTTCAAGGGAAGCGGTTTGTTGCATAGATGGCCACTAGGTTGTATCCAGCGTAGACCCGTTGAAAACATGAATTACATAGATCCACTAATTTCAATGGTTCTCCTGAATATAACTGAATTAGCTACAACCCACTATCTTCGATGGACGCATGAAAGCAAGCAAGGCTCGCCCATTCTATGTTTGAGGTTCAAAGTGGCCGCATGAGATCTGGAGTGCAGGAGCAAAGAACCATATCAGAATACTTCTTCACCCAACTCATAATTTAGGGAATGCACCCACTGCTGAATGTGGGGTACAGATTCCAACCATTCAAAACTAAGGGGTTTCTGTACACATACGTATCACATCCAAGCAGGTAAGAAGCATTTGCAGTTCCAGAACGCATTCCAGCAAGATAAAAGCTCTCAAAGAAGGCATGGAGCAGGGCTTGGTCAATGGGAGAGTCCCGAGAGCCAGACAGAGATGCCTGGAGTTTGGAGGCCATGTGGCCTATTTATATTCATTTCTATCAATGGAATGTGGTGGTTGTCATTGTCATTGAATTAATCCAATGAGCTGGATCCAAAGGTTTCCTTCCACCACAGAAGGCATTGTTTGATCGTGGAAGGGCTCCTTATTTCTCAATGGACTTTTGTTTCCTTGGAGGAAATTGCAGCCATATCTGCACTATCCATTTTTGGATTTTGTTGGGACCTTCCCATGATTATTCTCTCTCCCCTCACCCAATTTTTGGGGTGTGTGTGTGTTTTATTTTGGATGTTTTTGGAAGACAAACTTCCAATGGGAGTTTTTGCTTTGACTAAAGGGCACTTATGTGGTGCCTATCGCCACTGGCTTTCTGAGCACCTCACAAACTTTAATGCATTTATGTTCACAAAGCCTCCCATTGATTAAGCTTCTTGGCATCTGGCAAGGAAGACATTTCCCCTTCATTCCAACATATCTTGTTGGGGAGGGATAATTGTGCCCAGCAGATCTTGTTTTTAACGCTTCTTATATATCGCAAAATACTGTAAGTTAACAGCTTGCTCAGGGAACAAGAATTTGTTCCAGTTCCTGATTTAAATGTTTATGCTAATTGCTATTTATTGGCTCAGATGCAAATGATAGGTTGGCCAAAGTGAAATTTTATGACGAGCAAACTCCCCCCTTTTGTGCAAATTGAAAAAGTGAAACAAGAAGAGGATGAAATGAGCCGAAGATGGTCTTAATGGCTGCTTTTTAATGGGGAAGATAAAATTAAGACTGATTTACGTGGCCAACTCCCCTGTTTTCTCTTATCAGCTCATTTGGCAGGAAAAATGGAAAAGTAATTGTTCCTCTTTCAATGTGGACCTCAAACCATTATTTATTGGCTGAAATTAATCGCTGTTTATCCTTCATTCACGTGGAAACCGCTCTATCAGCATTATGAACCCCGGAAAAACTCAACTAGTCCCTTGCAATTTAGCCGAGAGCAAGCTCAGATCCTGATGAGCCGTGCCTTAATTTTCTGGGCTGTGGGAGTTAATAAAGACTCCTCTTCTTAGGTGGACATATTTGTATTTCTACAACATTAATAACAAAAGCCCACACTTTCTCTTCTGTGGCATGTAAACTTTTTTTTTTAATGTAGTCAGGGAGGGGGGAATTTAGGCCACCTCTAAAACAAGGGTGGGAAACCTGGGTCCCTCCAGATGTTTTTGGACTCTATCTCCCATCAGTCCCAGGCAGCGTGGCCAGTGGGCAGGATTGATGGGAGTTGTAAGTCCAACAGCATCTGGAAACCACAGGTTCCCCATTCCAGAGAGAGAGAGGAGCAAAGTGATAACTATCATCTATTTTGTGGTGTTTTTTGTTTTGTTTTGTTTTTTAAAAAACAACTTGATATGGACCATAGTCCTAGTGATTGGCCAGAAGTCTCCTTGCTATGACATGTCCTTTGCCTGAAAAGACTGAGAGCTAAGCAGTATTTATTTATTTATTTCCCACCCACCCACTCCTTATGCTTTAGCCTCCTTATATCCTCCTTCTCACCTGGTGGGTTCTCTGAGCTGCCTGCCTGTGCCGTTTTATGCCAAGAGAGAACTAGGCAACTGGGACAGCTACTTCTGCATCTTATCTAACTCTGCCGGGGGTGGGGTGGGGGTGGTGCTGGCCACCTGCATCCCAGGTGAGAGTCTTTCCATGTTTTTGCCCTCCTTTCCTATGTGTAATAACAGGAGCTATCAGCCTGGCTGAAAAGGAGCATCCAATGTCTGCATTTGCTCAATCCAAGAGTGTCCTTGAAAACCATAGAGGGGTTTTCCTGTGTGTGTGTGTGTGTGTGTGTGTGTGTGTGTGTGCTCGTAATGGGATTTGCTAGATTAGAAATATAAGAAATAAATCAATAGATTTCGCACAACAGTGTGAGGAAGAAATAGAAGATGGAAATTGGTGGAAAATAATTACGTCTCTCCTCCAAAATATTGTTCAACAGTAAACCATGGGGCACAGGAATGCTTAAGGCCAGAAATGCTCTAATGTCATTTCATCACGTGTAAAAATTTTTTTCTTGGGGGAAAAGTGCACCACTACACTGAATACCAAGGATCTGTAATAAAATTATATTGATATATATTGTGCACGGACAGGTCCCACCCACACAAATGGTTAGGAATAGCATGAGAAGCAAACTACAGCAATGAGGTGGAGCCCCATGACTGAAGCCTTTTGCCCCAATATAAAAAAAAACCCAAAGCTGCTTACATAGGAGAATTTTCCATTTCTACCTCCCCCAGCACACCTATAGTTTCAGGTAGAACTACTCCTATCCTGAGGTATGTAGAGTTTCATTCAAGACCCTTTGCTCCACTCTAGAGAGCTACATTAAGGGCTCTGTGAGTTCATTGGGATTAGTATGGCTAGCCACATTTGAAATATCTTCTGTATATACCAGTCTCCCACAACTAGAGGCTCTGGCCTGTTATCAAGAGAACATTGTGTGGACAGCCTGCCTCCTCCTACCAAACTGGCACTGGCCAATAAAGCTTCATGACAAAATTATTGTTATAAATTAATATAAGCCATGTTGATGTCTACCCTAAGATGGATGTAGTGGTGGTTTTTGTGACATGGTGGTTTGTTCTTGTTCATACATTATTTCTTTTTCTTATTTTAGAATCTCCACCCCCCTCTTTCTCAAATTTACAAATGAAAAAAGTTCGTTTATAAATGACAAAATGATTGCTTTTTTCGTTCTCCTGTGATATGCTCTTTAATAGTCAATTGCCTAAGCCACACTGATGAATTCATGAAAAGATGGGTGTGGAACTGCCTACCAGATCACAGCCCCACAGAGTGTTTTCGGCCCCTCCCTGCCCCATAGCTTCCAAGTCTCCCGTTTTTCGCGGGAAACCCCCGGATTTCAATCCGTTTCCCGCTGTTATCCCGAATAGAAAAAAATCCCGGAAATCCCCCAGATTTCCTACCTGCCAGGGAGGCTCCATTCCGTGTGCCGCTCTGCCCATGTCTGGGCACCGGAAATCAGGCAGCACCGGCACCGGAAGTTGCTTCTACACATGTCAGGACATGTGTAGAAGCGACTTCCGGTGCCGCACCGCTGCTGATCCCACATTTTTCAGTGGGAGACTTGGCAGCTATGCCCTGCCCCATGCTAGAGGATACAGCTTGAAGCCACTCCTAATTTCTGTTCTTGGACAGAGGAGTCCCACCTCTTCACAGGGGAAGGTTGAGGACTTTTATGACCTTCCTTCCTGCAGACTTAACTAGAATTCACAGAACTTTCGTTCTTCTCCAGATTTGTTGCTGCTAAGAATCCTCCCTTCCAATCTCCGTATGTCCTGTAAGTCCTCCCTCTTCCCTTCTCTCCTCAGCATTTTCTGCTGCTTATAAAGGGTGCAGAGTCCTTCCTACTCATCCCATGTCTCTGTTTTCCAACCCACATTCATAGCCAGTCCATCTGGACTTAATCAGAGCCAACTAATATGGGTGATGATGAGCCAAACTGACTTGCTCTCTCTTGCTGGGTGCTTCCAGGCCATCACTGTTTTCAGGTGATATTGACACACACTGGCAAACTCAGGTTGACTAATTATATTCTTGCGCAACAAGCCCACAGCAAATCCCAAATATTTGATTTTTGTTTGTTTGTTTGTGTGAGAGAGAGGAAGAAAGTGACAGAAAATATCCTGGAAAGTGTGGGATAGTGCTACATATTAAGCCAGGCATCCCCAAACTGCGGCCCTCCAGATTTTTTGGCCTACAACTCCCATGATCCCCAGCTAACAGGACCAGTGGTTGGGGAAGATGGGAATTGTAGTCCAAAACATCTGGAGGGCCAAAGTTTGGGGATGCCTGTATTAAGCAATACCGAAATTACGCAAATATCTCAAGGGCTGTCACATGGAAGAGGGGAAAACCTTGCTTTCTCCTGCTCCAGAGGGTAGAACTTTAACCAATGGCTTCAAGTTACAAGAAAGGAGATTCCGACTAAACATATGGAAAAACTTTCTGGCAGTAAGAGCTGTTAGACAGTGGAATTGTCTCCCTTGGGAGGTTGTGGACTCTCCTTCCTTGGAGATTTCTAATCAGAGGTTGGATGGCCATCTGTCATGGATGTTTTAGCTGAGATTCCTGCATTGCAGGGGGTTGGACTGGATGACCCTCAGCGTCCCTTCCAACTCTATGATTCCATGAAATTATAATTAGAAAAAATAGCAACACTTGCTTTGCTGCAACATCATCTAACATTTTGGCAAACAAATCAGAATGAAATAGTCAACATTGTCTGATCTCCCTGCAAACAAACTAGGATGGCTGTAAGCACCCCTGGACTTACCACAGTGAGATATCAATTCTTATGTAGACAAACTAAATAAAAATTGAGCAGAGTGTATCAATGTAGAGTTCCTGTGCCACTCAGTTGTGAACATGTGAGTTTGTAGGGAAATGTGTGTGTGCCAGTCAGATGTTCCCTTGAATCTTCCCTCCTTCACACAACAGCCCCGTAATTATTTTTTCTTGTTTTATGGCAGCCTCTTGCACTACAAACAAGCAGTGGCAGAAGCAACCATTGCGTTCCTGACTTTTACATATAACAGAGCCTCGTCCATCAAAATAAGGAGAAGGTGCATATCCAAAAAGACAACCCACCCAAACCTGTTAAACTTTCCTTCAACTTTGTCTCTCCCCCTGCCCCAAATTAGGTAATTAAATCTGACGGAGCTGAAGTTAGCTCAGTATCGAGAATAATTCCTCACAGAACTAAAAAGCCTTTTGAGTATTATTTTTATGATGTAAATGTTAAAATGATATAGGCTTGTTCTAAGCCATTTAAGATTATTTTCATTAGTTTTCATAATTGTTGGAGTCCACTTAAGTAATTTATTAGAGGTCCTTTAATGAGGGTATGCCAATAATTGGATCTTTTTTGGCCTTGCTGACCATAGTACTTTCTACCTAAATTCTGTAATTGATAAGAGGAATGCACTCTAATGTCACACAGTTTGATAAAATATATAGGTATATATATATATATAGGTATACATAATATATCTATGAGGTGGCAGTTAACTAAGGATTATGGCAAGGTTTGTTTCCATAGAAGATTTAACACAAAAAAATGATCTATAGGAAAATAAGGGCAATGCAAGAACTTTATTAGAAAAAAGGTATTGGAAACTGTAAATATTCATAGGGCTTCTTCTTACTAACTAGTCCAGTATCTCTTTCCAGACATCCTCTTTTCAGTGATCTTCTATGGGAAGGTGTCCTAATCCTGCAAAGTCTTAAATGCTCTTTTTATTACGTTATTAGGGATTTCTCCTCCCGTTTCAGAGATGAAGAAATGTGACTTGAGAGTTGGTGAACTTTCCTAAGGCAATACAGTAAGTCCATGCAGAAGAAGAGGGCTTTGAATCCAGATGGTCTTTGGCCAAACTCAAACTTGCATTAATCCACACACTGCATTTCAGTGCAAAAATAACACTTGAATTCAGCACAAAATAAAGTAAGATTTCAGCCTGCCTGCTCAGATTGCAATTCCAGGACTATGGAATTGCTTGTGCAAAGAAAGAAAGAAAGAAAGAAAGAAAGAAAGAAAGAAAGAAAGAAAGAAAGAAGAAGGAAGGAAGGAAGGAAAGATCACCCAAAAAGAAGATGCAAATTTGCATAAAATTGCCAATGTATATGTGAAGATTTGGAAATAATTGCTATAATTTAAATAGAAATAGGACATATGTCACCATACTGGGGAGCACTGTAACCAAGGGATTTTTGTACTTGCTCAGTGTTCTGTCTAGATGTTGTTGGTGGGCAACATCAAAGACTTTGCTTCCCCTCCTGCTTCTTTGTTTTGAAACCAGGCTTGGACAGCACCTTCTTCAAACAGAGAACACTTTCAAGTAGAGTCGTGTACTATTGGCTATCTTAACCAAGCTGAAGAAGTGGAACATCCTCCCTTTGTGTATCATTCTTGCCCCACAAAGCTGAAGAACAGCTGAATTACAAATGATATCCCAGCCCTGAATCAAAGAGCAGAACCAATAAGACACCAAAAGGAGCCAGGTTAGCCTGAATGAGGTGAAAAGGTGGATTGCACCACATAATGTATTCCCTGGGTACGAAAAATAAAAATAGAAAGACTCTGCAAGTAGAAAAACCAGCAGAACAAGGAAAGTCTGGGCTACAGTACTAGGGGCAAGTCTTGGCTTGTTTCGATGCTCCCCCCCCCCCAATATGTTTCATATCGTACCTCTCTGGGAAACTAGAATATGAGTCTATAGTATATAATGTTTGAAGGGAAGAGGGTTTTCTGACTGTGCTCAGGCTGGGATCATAGAAGCATCAGGTTGTGAATGAGGCACAAGTACATAGGAGGAGTCCTCCTGGATCAGGCTGAAAGCCCATCTAATCCAGCTCCCTATTCTCACTGTTGTGGGAATTTGCAGTCAACATAACAATTTATGTTTGCTAAATTAGGATATGAAGGGGTTAAGACTGACAGAGTTCTTGATTACTAGAGAAGGCACTATGTGATGTCACTTCCTTTGAGTTCTCTGGTGGGGAAAAGTAAATAAAAGGGTTTAATATTTTCTGCTCCCGCCTCATCATAACTCCTCCACTTTTCAATAATAACAACAACAACAACAATATATTATTATTATTATTATTATTATTATTATTATTATTATTATTCCCCGCCCATCTGGCTGGGTTTCCCCAGCCACTCTGGGAGGCTTCCAGAAGGATATTAAAATACAATAATCTATTAAGCATTAAAAGCTTTCTTAAACAGGGCTGCCTTCAGATGTCTTCTAAAAGTCTGGCAGTTGTTTTTCTCTTTGACATCTGGTGAGAGGGCGTTCCACAGGGCGGGTGCCACTACCGAGAAGGCCCTCTGCCTGGTTCCCTGTAACTTGGCTTCTCGCAGTGAGGGAACCGCCAGAAGGCCATCGGTGCTGGACCTCAGTGTCCGGGCAGAATGATGGGGGTGGAGACGTTCCACCATGCTTCTAAGGCAGATGGTCATCTTTCTGGTCTCTGCTCCAGTGGAGACTCCATTTTGAGCTCAGCTATGTATTTTGTAATCTAGAAGTAAATTTGCCTGCCTTGATTTCATTATTGTTACTGCTGGAATCGAGTGTAAGACTTTATGTGAGTAAACACTATTTTATGCTTAATTTACAGTCTGTTGCATGATTTTTTTATTAAGAGGAGAAAGAGGAAATCTTGTCTGCTACCACAGCCTGGATAAATAAAATTAAATCTACACAGTCTGGTCCCAAAGTTTACACTTTAATGCTGCAAGGGATGGTGTTTAAACTCTGCTAACTAATGGTTTTAGGTCTAAACACTAAACTGATTATTTTAAAACGCTCTGCTCACACATATGAGCAATAAACTGTAAAACGATATTTCCCATCCTACCTACAGAACCCATCCAACAACAAGTGCCAACAAGATACCTATGGGAAGTTTGCAAGCAAGACCTGAGCTCAATAGTTCTCTCCCTTCTTGCGATTCCCAGCCACTGGTATTATGAGGTATGCTGCCTCTAACAAGTCCACTAAAACAAGCGCTCTTGTGGGCAGTAGCCACTGAAAGCAAATGATCAGAACAAGCCAATATCTACCCTAAACAATCTTGGACAGGAAGCCTTGAATATCGGGTGGAACAGACTGCAAGATGGATGCTGACAAACATACCACAGAGGCTCATGTGTTTTGTGGCCATGTAGATTTTAATTTCAGCAATATTTTTTAAGCTGAATTGGGCATGAGCAAAGTCCTCACGACAGATTTTGCTTAACAACTGTAAGGGGAAAATGTGCAGCATCCACATCGGAGACAGCGTTTTGTATTTCTGCTAGGCTGTTCTCTTCAGATGTAACAGGAAAATGGAGGCTTAATATCTCCCAAGAGGCCTGGAATTGTCCTTGACTACCATGAGGTGAACATAGGGGAACTCCGGGCTCGCAAAGCTCTCTTTTCTTAATTGTCTTCCAATATATGAAAAATGCCTTTGCATATTAAAAATCCATCATCTATTGGGAAACTAATGGGAGCAAGACCCATCGGGGTAAAGCTTCCATCGCTTGTTTTTTTTGAATGGGGGTTGATCCAAGGTTGCAAATGACTTATGAAAATAAATGCACCGCATGTGAAAATGATATTGTATTTTAAGAACTAAAATATATAAAGTTTCTATGGAACAGTTACATGGGGACAGAGTTCACTGAACACACACACATTTTCCTGGGCGATTAATCAAGTTCTCTGTCTCTGTATGTGCGCAGTCTCTAAAGGACAACCACATAGGTTTTATGAAATCTGCCATTAGCTTAGCATGTTCTCTTATGTCTGACCAGCATGCTCTGCTATGCTGATCCAAAGGCCTTTGTGGGAGACTGTTGGTAATATGCATAGAGTACATGGGAAGAATATTCTCTCCCTCTCACCACATTCCCCTGTGCCATCTCCAGAGCAAATTTGGGGCTGGGAAGGGGCATGTGTGCAGGGAGGAGAGGGGAAAATTTCCATGAGGCTAGTGCAATTATTTTGTTCAAGTATCTTCAACTTTTCCAGACCCAGGGCCCACTTCGAATCCAAACATGCATTTGAGGATCCATTTCTCAATTTTAACCACATATTTGCATAGTGGTAGTGCTCCTGTTGTGATCCACCCTGAATCAGGCTGTGACTCTCTAGTCTAGTAGGTCTCAACCCACAGGTTGAAGACCAGTGATTTAGCTGAATACCGCCCTATGGGTTGTATCCGATGT
Source organism: Zootoca vivipara (assembly GCF_963506605.1). Lineage (NCBI taxonomy): Eukaryota > Metazoa > Chordata > Lepidosauria > Squamata > Lacertidae > Zootoca > Zootoca vivipara. The sequence continues at coordinate 92,552,361 of NC_083278.1, forward strand.
GAGTCATGGCCCTATCTGCATTATACATTCAAAGCACTATCTTATCACCTTAAATAACCATGGCTTCCCTATAGAATCTTGGGAACTGTAGTTTGTTAAGGGTATGGAGAGTCACTAGGAGTCCCCTATTCCCCTCTTAGTGATTTAACAATCAATCAATCTTCCCTTGGAACTCTGGGAATTGTAGCTTTGTGCAGGGAATAGAGCAGGCATCCCCATACTCGGCCCTCCAGATGTTTTCGGACTACAATTCCCATCATCCCTGACTACTGGTCATGTTAGCTAGGGATGGTGGGTGTTTTAGTCCCAAAACATCTGAAGGGCCGAGTTTGGGGATGCCCAGAATAGAGCTTCCTTAACAGCTCTCAACTCTGCAAACCACAATTCTTTGGGGAAAGCTATGACTCTTTCAAGGAGTGCAATAGTTATTTAAATGTGCAGTTTGTACCTGAACACAGTTTGTGACATCCAGACATGGGATATGTTTGACATCTTATTGAGGGAGGAAATAAATTAGAGACTCTTCTGAGGGTCTCCTCGCCAACTGAGAAAAGGGCCTTGTGGTGATAGTTCTGCAATTATGGAATGCCCAGATCATTCACATACTGCTGATACATGCTTTTATGTTACTGCCATTGTTTTAATACAGCTTTTCTCCAAACTGGTGCTTTCCAGATGTTCCTGGACTTCAACTCCTGCTAGCCTCAGGCAGCACAGTCAATTGTCAGGGATGATGGGAAATGCAGTCCAAAACATGTGGAAGGGCCCAGCTTGAGGAATGCTGGTTTAATAAATGCTGCTGCTGTTTTAATGTGTTGACTTGCTCTTTTAATTTTTTTCTTTTAATTCGCAGCGGCTCTTCAAACTCTACAGATATAAAGAAATGTATTGGTAGACGCTTATGTTTAATAGCAGCTCTGTGTTTCTTGAAACATACAGCACCATCTTAAAAAGTTATTTCTTCTCTGTTAAGGTAGCCCCTAAAATGAAGCAGTGCACAGTTTAAATGTCTCAAAGCAAACTACAGTACCTGTCTTCCCCATCAAACTTTGTTCCACAGAACCTAATTCTCTTCTTCTGCAGTTGATTCCTTATATTTTCAAATTGGATGTTGAAAAAACCAATACATTTTGTAAATCAAACCGTGTTTAATTCATTGACCGGAGCAACATGCCTTTAAAAAACAAGAAGCTGTCTTCTTAACAGTTGCTTTTGCAGGAACCATAATCAGAAATACATTTCACTCCTTCAGTCCTTGAGCCTCAGATGTTCTTCCAATGTTCAGCGAGACTTACAGGTGATTAGTATCTCTCGGTGTCAGCTGCAAGCCAAAAAAACCACCCAGTTGACATTCTTCAGCTGCCAAAGAAATAAAAGAAAGATGTAGCAAGCAAACAGCATTGCTTGGTTAGCGAGTGGCTACCTCTCATCCCAAGCTGTGACAAATGTTGAAAATCATAGAAACGAGAGGCCGCAATATTGGCTGAAATGTCAGATAGATTAAACGAAAACAGGTTGATTTTTAGCCATGAGAGAAAACCCCAATCAGGTATGTAAGGAGTAGCGGGGAGAAAGGGAGAGAGAAAGAGTTTCAAATATAAACCTCGAAACTGACAAGTGTGCTGTCAAAAGTTACTCACTAGAGACAATCAGGGCCTGAAACAAATCTAACCAGTGTTCTGGAACTGAATGAGTCGGTGGGGAGCTCAAATATGGACACAGTGTCAAAAAGTACAAACGTAATTTTTTTCCCCTTGCCTCATGTAGCTCCTAGCAGCATTTCATTTCTGAAGGCCCACGAGGCCAACACTTTGCTGAAGCTAAGCAAGTCTGGGGTCTGTTCGGTGCCTGGATGGGTGAGCGCCTGGGAACCAGACCATGAGTTCCAGAAAGGTGAGGTATTAAGGTAAGGAAATTAATAAACCGTAAATCACAACAGAAACAATGGAAATATCTACAATTTGATCACCAGTATTTAAGTTACAATTTCCAAGGCCACTATTTTCTTCCATCACTTATAGGTTTTGCTAGCCAGGGTCGGCCCACCCATAAGGCATCATGAGGCAACTGTCTCACGTGGCAGCAGATCGCGATACTGATCTTTCTTCCTCCCCTCATTCTTACTGTAGGTATTCTCTTGCTCCTTCTTCCCTGGCAGGAAGAGGGGGAGCCATTTTGGGGTCTGACTCAGGTGCCAAAATGTCTTGGGCCAGCCCTCTTGCTAGCAGTTCCAACTGCTTGACAAAGGAAGAAGTTTTCAAGTGAATCACATGTTCCTACTCCAACAAACCACCAGACAGTGGCAGGGAAATCGCAAGGAGTCTCTTGGCTATTTGGAGCATTCTGCACTTGGAAAGGAGTCAGCACCCAGGAAATGTGAAGGCTAAGGAGCTTGCTGTACAGTGCTCCCAGAATTAAGTACCATAGTACTAACTGAGGGCATTTCCTTGCATTATATATGATTATTGCAAGGAGTTTGGTCACTGTGAGAAAATTCCTCTGTAGGTCAGCCAAAAGGCAGAAGATATTCGGTAGAAACCCCACAGAGGGCCACCGATTGGGGCCACAGGGGAAATTGGGGGTTCATGCACAGCCCTTCTAGATGCAAGATAGAGGGGTGTGTGTGTGTGTGTGTGTGTGTGTGTGTGTAAAAGCTAATGTATTGTACAAACATAAAATTTACGTGCATTGCCCTGACTGTGTTTGCATCTGGCCCCAGCCACATTTGCCATGTGGCCCTCAAATGGTTGCCTAACGGGAATGTGGCCCCCAGGTTGAAAAGGATTCCCCATCCCTGCACTAGGGCTTTCCTTGATGCTTTCCTTGTGCTTCCTTCATTGGGAATATTTTAGTTTGGATTACTTCCTTTGATTCCTTGCAAGAGCATCATACTCAGAGCCACAAAGCAAAGTTGTTCAGCTTTTCTGGGAAATACCCTTGACTAGGACATGAATAGGGTGCGCGCACACACACCCCTTGGCTACACCCATGTCAGAACAAAAAAGTCTTGGGGCATGTGCAGAGTTACAGCTGAATCAAGCAACAGGTGCACAAAGAAGGAGTGATAGCAAAAACTGTGGCTATGAATAGCTGGAAAGAATTTGTTGTTGGGCTACTTCTGGATGGTTTGGAATTAATACAAACGGCATTGTAATTATGATAGTATTTGTTTATGGGGGAGTCTAAATGCAGCCTCCTAAATTTGTTAAGGCTATAGCAAGCAGAAGCCTAGACAAACCCGAGACCAGATTTATTTATACTATAATATAAACAAATAAAAGCTTACTGGTTCATTTATAATGGCAGTCCACAGCAAACAACACCTGGAAAAAAAATGATTTGGGACATGTAAAACATCCATGGAACTAAAAGTAATGATGCGCTTGACACAAGGCTTGGTGCAAAGAGACTAAGAAATTTGAGGATGTGGCCATAGAGTGATAAAACCGTGGAAAAAAGCAAAGGTCAAGGAACCATCAATTTATCTATCTATCTAGTTACGTGGTCTCAGGGGCTGACATAATGATGAACAAGATGAAATGCAGCACCCTTGGGACCCCTCTCCCCCTCCTGCTTTGACATCTTTCCCATCAAGGTTTTGTACCTCTGTTTTAGCTACAGCCTCTCTGTGCTCCTTATGTATTTCACACCCACATTTGCAACGTACATGCTTTCCTTTGAAGCTTACATTCTATGTGCTAGAATGCATGTATTATTATTATTATTATTATTATTATTATTATTAATTGTTTATTGAATTTATATACCGCCCTATACTCAGAGGTATACTCAGGGCGGTTCGCAGAAGAAAACCAAAAAATAATGCCACAAAATACATAATCAAAATAAACAAAACAACCCAATAACCCCCAAAACCACATTTTAAAAGGGAATAGGATCCTCACAACCTTTAAAGTAAGACAATCACAAACTTGGACAAGAGCCACTTATTGGAATATTTGACAGATGGACAGATGAATAAATAGGCAGACACATTTGTGTTGAAGATTCATTCCCCGTGTCTGCTGTAATTGGATTGTTGTTTATCACATGCTGGTGTATGTTTCCATTCCACAGTGGGAAGTGGTGAAGACAGGATGTTTGCGTTACTGTGTTTCCTGAAGCGGGACTACTGTCCTTTGTTCTTTCTCTTTGCTGCCTGATGCCAGAGAGAGAGGGAGCCGTGTTGCAGTGCTCCGTGTGTGCTTATATGTAAATAAACGTAGATTAGCCAAATGCTGAGCTACTGAGTTCTGTTACGCAGTTGCACAAACTCTGCGGATCCCTGAGTGTGCTGATGTCAGTTGGCATCAGTCGCTGTGATGTTTGGGCTGGAGAAAGCTCCCGAAGCTCCCGAACGATCAACCAGGAGGGAGGGAACATGCCAGTCGGGCATGTGTCTCTGCCAGGGTCCTACTTGTGAGTAGGAGATCCTAACAATTTGAACACCTGTACTTGCTGAACTAATAAAATGTAATGATCCAAACTCTCTTTCTGCCCACTTATGCTCACAATCTTCTCCCAGGTCATCAATCGCAAACTCCAAAATGTTGGGGGGGGGGAACCAGGTTGGGGAAAGGCCAAGGTAGCAACTTCCAGGCAACTTATTTATTAAACATTTGTCCTCATTGTTTGTTTGCAGCCAAAACATCCCACTGCCTATTTCGGTAAACGGAAGCAACTTGCTCTTTTCCCCATGATGTGTTTAGTGCATGTGATTTTGCTGATGGGGAACTCGAGAAGAGTAATAAGGAGTGGGGGACCAAAGCCTTGCCATCAGCCACTATGGGGCAGCAAGCAACCGTGTGGCAACATAGCTGGGGTTTATCAACATACCTTCTAACATTTTTACCTTTGGATCTGGATCATGAATATGTGCCTCAGAACACCGGGGGCAGAAGCGAGAAGGAGCGGTGGCAGCAGTGTCACACCTCTCATTTGCTCTTCAGCACCACCAGGCCGCAGCTCCACTCCCGAGTCAGGACTGAGATGGGGGTGGAAGCAGTGGATAGAAGGAGTGGTTGTGGTGGCGCCACTCCTCTCCTCCACTGGGCACGCGAGGGAGGTGAGGACAACCCCTGCAGGTAGATCATCTTCATAGCTCTCCAGCTGCTGCTACAAGCTGCCCAAGGGAGGCCTGCAGTGGCAGCCATGGGGAGGTTCAGCCGGCCAGCTCATGCTCCACTCCAAACTCGGCAGCGGCAGTGCTGGAGGCGGAAAGCGGGACATTCCTGGATCCAAACAGAAGCTGGGAATGCTTCTATGAATCTGAAAGTGTCCTGCTTAAAATGGGGCGGTTGGAGGGCATGCATCGGCAAAGCTGCAAGGTGGTTTTCTTCATCCTCAGGTCCCCATATGTTGTTGGACTACCACTCCCATCTTGCCTGACCATCAGCTAAGCTGCCTGGGAATGATCTGTGGGCCAGCAATATCTGAGGACCCAAGGTTGAAGAGCACTCCTCTAGGGTGTGGATGACTTTCGCAAGCTCAGGGCTAGACTTCTGTTGCTGTGGTTCGGTGATAGTAGCAGCCCATCAGGACTTGGGGCCAATACGCTAAACCACAGGGAGGAGAGAAAGTTACTTTAGCTGTGGGTCTATCAGCAGGCAAAGAAATCTCAAGATCCATTTCATAGCATATGGGAGGTGGGATTTTTGTGTGATACCTTGCCTAAGGAAGCCTCAGGGTTTACTAGATTATACTGGATATTTAGCTCCAATATTTTGCAGCTTGTGAGTATTCTCAAGGACATAAAGGAATAATTGAGTGATTCACCATATTAGGTGAATGGCCTAGAAACAAATTATACGTACTTAGTGATGTATCCAAAATATTGTTTAAAACTGTGGAGGGTTGCTTTTTTTAATCGATTGCATATCCTTGTATTTATACATTCCATATTGCATCTATATGCTAACATTTTTATTTCCAATTTGGAAAGATGAGCTTCAGAGTTTTGCTCTCGTTTGCCAGCTCTAGGAAGATACTTAAGAGGGCCACTTAAACATTAAGCATATGTTGAAATCCATTACTCTCCGGCAAAGCACTAATGCACGTGTTTAACTTTAAGCGTGTCTTAAATCCCCATTGACTTCCAATGTGCATTTTCTAAATTGGGGCTTTTAGGAAGTGGAAAGGGGCTTCTGAGTGATTGTGACCATCTCGATGTAGCTCCTAATGGACAGTTATAAGTGCTGGTGCACTAGAACGGATACATCAGAGTTTCAGAAATAAAGGATGTTACAGACATCAGCTGCCCATTCTATTAATTTCAGCAAAGATGTAATGCTATGGAAATGTTGCCTGTGCTAACTTTTATGGGAATGGAGAGAGAGAGAGAGAGAGAGAGAGAGAGAGAGAGAGAGAGAGAGAGAGAGAGAGAGAGAGAGAGAGAGAGAAGACTCGTTTAGGTGTGCTGGATGAACACAAAAAGAAGCCATTGGGTCATGCACACAAGCCCCTCTTCAACATTGGGGGGCCCAGAGGTGTCCTGGTTTTCGCTGGATGATGGATTTGGAGTACGTTTTCTGCCAAAAGCTTTAATGCTCAAATCAGTCCAGCGCATAAGCAGGAACAAGACTTGAAGGCACACAGGTACAGTACCTACGCAAGTGAAGATGCTGATCCAGCAATTGAGACGCAAACATACTGGGCTCCCTTTATCAAGGAATGGGGTGGCATGGCAAACGGGATGTTTCTTTGGACTGAGCAAGCAAATGGGAACTTATTCGGGTGGGCTGGGCCTGAGCTGTCTGTTTGCACTGGCCCTGGCATCTCACACCGTAGGCAATGGAGGAGGTGAAAAGTTACGGAGATCCTTCTCATATACCTGCCAGAAGGTCCGGCTGGTAGATACAAAAGAATAGGTCCTTTTCTGCCGTGGCCCCGCATCTATGGAACTTCATTTCCCAAGGTGCACAGTTAGCCAGTAGCAGCCAATAAGGTTGCATGGGCAGGGCTGTGTTGCTCTCCTGTCTTCCCAACACCACACATCCCTGCCAGTTACTAAGTAGGACAGCTGAAGGAGCAAGGCAGTGAGAAAGCTGGCATGGGGCGGCTGCAGCATCAGAAGCATCACATTAGCTCTGATGTTGTACCTCTCCCTCTCGGTAAGGGGCAGTGACATGTGACTTTAGAAACACAGGAGAGTCAGGCAGCCTCACCAGTGCAGCCCTGGCCAGTTGCTGCTGCAGACATTTACTTTTTCTTAATTAATTTATATACCACTCATAGGCCAAAATGGCTTCTAAGTGGTTTACAACTGTAAAATCAATGATAAAACCCATGCCTATTAATCTTCTTTGCCTTGTTGTGGCAGGGCGTAAACACTCGTCTCCACTCCCACCATTCTGCCTGGACACTGAGGTCCAGCACCGAGGGCCTTCTGGCGGTTCCCTCACTGCGAGAAGCCAAGTTACAGGGAACCAAGCAGAGGGCCTTCTCGGTAGTGGCGCCCGCCCTGTGGAACACCCTCCCACCAGATGTCAAAAAGAAAAACAACTACTAGACTTTTAGAAGACAGCCCTGTTTAGGGAAACTTTTAATGTTTAATAGATTATTGTATTTTAATATTCTGTTGGAAGCCACCCAGAGTGGCTGGGGAAACCCAGCCAGATGGGCGGGGTATAAATTATTATTGTTGTTGTTGTTATTGTTATTATTGTTATTATTATTCAGGCTTGGTCATGACCACAGAATGGAAGTTAGCAGTATCCCCAAGGACGTGCTCTACGGGGAGTTGGCTTCAGGCACCAGGCCCATTGGCAGGCCAACTCTGCATTACAAAGATTTCTGCAGTTGTGACATGAAGGCTGGAAGCATCAATCCTGCCATGTGGGCATCCCTTGCAGACAGCCGCACTGCCTGGAGACAGGCAGTCAGGTTGTGCATCCATAGCAGTGACCAGAGGAGGAATGACCACTGAGAGGAGCGCAGAGAGAAATAAACACCACAATGCATCTGCAACAGCACAACTGGGTGCCTTCATCTGCCCCAGCTGCAACAAAACATCTCTCTCCCACATTGGTCTCTACAGCCACAGCAGGCGCTGCAACCTCCCAACGGCTTGACCTCACCCCCAAAGGCACACTCCTCCATTGTCTCCCGAGGCAGACAGATGCCAACCAGGCTTTTAGTTAGCACCTTCTATTATGCAGGTACAGCTTTCTGTCATATATTTAAGGGAATTAATGATACAGAATGATCTGCAACATTTTTGCCGCTGTTTTTATGGCTACGTTGCTTTATATTTTATATGGCCTTTAATCATTTTAAATGTTGCGAGTCACCAAAGGAAAACATTTGTATTTCGAATGGTGGCTAATTAAACTGGTGAAGTTTAAAATAAATTAAAAAGTTGTAGTTGGTAAACTGGCATCAAACCTGGAATTCCGAGGCGATCTCTATAAATGTGTTTTGGAAACAATGCATTTTCAGAGAGTCCAAATGGCAGGGATTTCCGACAACAGAGTACTATAAGGGTAACAAGCTGTCACATTTCATCTGATGTTTTCTGCAAAAGTGATTTTTCCCCAGTGTTGTGTGCAGTCATTTTATAAAGCTATTAGTAATCCATGCCCACCATGTGGGCACCCAATCAGCTAAACTCTTCTTCAGATGATTGTACGAAAAGTGGGGGGGGAGGGTTACATTTCTGTTAATGACTTCCTGCTTTAAAAGTAGCCTTGTCTCTCCAGCAGAGGTGGTGTGTTTGTTTTTTAAAGGGTTTGAAAACCACTGCCTTAAGTTTACCTTTATCCTGGATGCAGGAGAAACCCCAGCTAATCTTTTTTTAAAGTCTTATTCACTTAATGGAAATGCTTAGGTGCATAATTACATTGAGCAGCTCTTGCTATTCCAAAAAGGAGAAGAGAAAATAATAATCTAATGGTATTGTCTCTATAAGCGAATGAGACTTTCAGGAGGGGGTGTTGGTGCGACCCCACGTGATCCAAAGAGGTTAATGCAGTTAAAGTTATTTCACAGTCCATTAAGGAGCTTACGGTGACCTCGTGACCTTTGAGCCAACAACACGGAATCCATTATCATCACAATGGAAGTGGCGGTGGGTTCGGCTGACTTGACAATCGGCCCAGGAAATCCCAAGTCAGTACTTAGGGTTTCCCCCCACCCCCTTTCCATTCCGTTCCTTTTCTTTAATATATTTAATTTAAACAAACCAGCCCATGCACATTTCTTTCTGCTTCTTTGGTACTGCTATTAATATGCCTTCCTGTAATTTGTAACATTAACATTGCTAAAGGTACAGGAAAGGACACCGAAATGAAGATGTCAGAACTGCTGACTTAGTTCAGCGTATGATAATATGGGCTACATATGGAAATGGTCGAGAGATAACTAGAAAGATAGAGATGAAAACAGTAAAGAAACTCCGTGGAAATGATGATAAATTATCGAAGCCAGGAAAATCTATTTCGGCACCTTTTTATTTCTCTCTGTTTTTTAAAGCCCTGTGTTTAAACGCATTCCTGTCGGCTGCGTCCCAATGTGTTGCTGTATCTTTTGAGTTTTATCGATCAGCAGAATTCTGCATAGGATACCCTTGCAAGCTCAGTCATCTAACACAACCTATTGCTAACCTTTCTTAAAGATGGAGTTTTCTGAAACGTGCTGCCAATCAAACCGAAATTTGTAAGTTGGAAGAAACATTTTAATTAAGGAATTTTGAACACAACATTTCTCTCATGTTTTGTTTTAAAGGATAAACATAGCTATTCGTGCTTGCTTAGAAAATAAAATAACATTCCATTACCCTCTACTGCATGTTCAGTTGGTAACAATAAATCTGTTTGTTAATGCTAATAATAATGGTACTTTAAAAAAAGGGATTTTCAATAAATGGTCATGAAATTTAATCATCCCGGTAAATTAAATGTAAACTTCTCAAAAATCAGTAAACACAGGGATATTGAGTAAGCAGAAATATGAGAAAGGGATGTTGATATAGGGGGAAATTATAACAATAAAGTTTTATAACAGCATTAAAAATTGTACTGTAACTCTAATGTATAATAACATATTTAGTCACTTTAGTTACTGGGGAGTAAGCCTCACTGAACTCAGTCAGACATATCTCTGAGTAGACATGTATAGGATTGCACTATTGATCAAACACATAGGACAGCAACACTGCAATCCTGCGCATATCTACTCAGAAGTAAACCCAACTGAGTTCAATGGGTGTTAGGTGTGTATAGGATTGCAAATCAAGGCTTGTATTAATCAAGCTGCATAGTAACTTTATAAGATAAGACCGTTAGAAGGGATTGGAAAAGTTGTTGTTTGCTTAAAAAAAAAAGCAGCCAGTGATTGGGGAGCATTTTAAACACACATGGGTCATCAAACTTCTTAGCTAGGAGAAAGCACATCTGATCATGCAAGGCAGAGCATCTTATTTTTGTTGATCTTCATACTCACTGTGACCCCCCCCCCTGTAACCCCTAAAAACTGCTCTTGAGAGTTGGTGGACTTCCCTGAACAGTACAGGCTGTGGCACAGAGTACTGCAATAGGCAGGCAGATGTAGGAAAACTGGGTGCCCAGCATTGCACAGTATTGCCACTGGACCCTGAAGTTCAGTTGCAAGAGTTGTGCTGCGCTGTGTGCCCCTCACAATGGAAGCTTTTTGCAAACAGAAGAGCCAAGCGGTTTTTGCAAAGTCCCCCTTTTGTCTGCAGCCCTGTGCGCTGTCTTGCAGGGGAAGGGCGGTAGCTCAGGGGGTAGAGGATCCGCTTTGCATGCCGAGGGTCCCAGGTTCAATCCCTTGCATCTCTAGCGAGCACTGAGAAAGTTCACCGTTAGAAATCCTGGAGAGCGGCTGCCAATCGGCGTAAACAACACTGAGCGAGACGGATCAGTGGTCTGACTCAGCAGCTTTCTATACTCCTCCAAAACCATCCCCAAAAGTCAAACCAGCTATCTGGACCAGGTCTCGGGGGCCACAGGGAGCTGTCTGCTAGAATATCGGGGTGTAAAGCCCTATATTCTTTCTCTTGCCACTGGCTTCGGTTAAGAATCCTTGCATAGGATTTATGCTAACACTGTCTCCCCGACGCACTGCTCATAGAAGCATCTGCTGGATGTAAGAACTTTCTGTAAATGGAGGGGCACAACTGGATATAATCTGTTTGATTTGAAAGCAGAATCCCTCATTCACAGAGGTCTAGCAATGCATAAAAACCCCTATTGCCTACACATGGGTCATCCATCAGGGCTATTTTCACAAGAGGGTGTAGCACAAGGAATAATTTTCTGTATTCAGCACCACCAAGCAAACAGGAGGTTGAATCCAGGCAACTACCACATGCAGCGATATTCCTCCCTCCTCTATAAGGGTTAAGCCACCATTTGGGAAGGAGGGGAGATGGTGGCTTATAGGTAATGTCTGAAGAGGACCCCACCCCTCTTCATCATTCTCATTAACCTCAAATGTGGAGAGTGAGCTCCTCAAGCCACGATCTCCTGTATTTGCAGAGGATCACTATATATTTTAAAGCCCTACGTACGGGGAGCCTCCACCTCGTCCTGAAGACTCTCCCGTCAGTCCACAAGGTCACCCCCCAACTCATGTCGCAAGAATGGTGATGAAGGGGCAGAGCAAGCACACTAACACCCTTTACATGCTAACTTAACCCTTACAGATTAGAGGGGGCTCTGGTAATTAGGCAATAAAAAATTGTCTACACATTTATACCAGAGGTGGGGGAACTGTAGCCCTCCAGATGTTGGAGACCAATTCCAATCAGCCCAGCCAGCATGACTAGGGATGCTGGGAGCTGTCATTCAAAACAGGTTCCCCAGCCCTGATTTTTACCTACATCTGTTTTCTATACTTTCACTGTATATCATTCAAACTACAGTCTGTGCTGGCTTCCCAGCTAGCATCAAATTCTACAGTTTGACTGTGGATGCACAAAACACATGTGTGAAAGCAACTTGGCCCAACTAGCCTGCTCCCTACCAGAGGAATGTTCTGTGTTTTGTCATGTTTTCACCATGGTTTGGGTGCTCTATTTATTACACATGTGGGGAACCTTTGGCCCTCCAGATGTCGCTGAACTACAACTCCCATCAGCCACAGCAAGTACAGCCAATTACCAAGGATAATGGAAGTTGTAGTTTATCAACATCTGGAAGGTCAAAGATTTCCCACACCTGATTTATTAGGTGATTCGTGGAACTTCTAATTGTGAATTTTATGTCTTTAGTACAGCGTCTAAGTTATTAAATCATTTTGGCAAATGTATTTCTTATTCAACAAAAAATACGTGTGATAGGAGGGAGCATGGCTCCAGAGCGAGCTGTACATGCATCCTCTTGTGTGGAAAGCTGTTTTACATAAATGTGTGGCTGAGAGATGTTGTCTTTTGTGTGTGACAGAGTTGCTGTTTTCTAACAATATGTTTACGAGAAGGTTGAATCTGCGTTCCCTGGAATGAAAGTATCAAATGTAGCAAGGTTGCACATAGCATCCTTGATTAATCTAGGAGTTGTTGTTTTTTTAAAAAAATAAAAGCTGTTGAAACCTTGATTTTAAGATTTTTGTGACCGCAAAATTGCCACTGTCAACATAAAGGCAAAATATAAACCTGAAAGGAGCGGCAGGGGTGCGGTGGGGGACAACTCCACAGCAAGTCTCGGCTTTCAGTGGCCAAAAATAAACCAGTTCTTGGCTGAAAGACATAAGTGCTATTGTGAAATTGATATCCCTTCTTGGCTTATTCCCAGACAATATGTTGCCTTTCTGGGGGCTGATCAATATGATTGATGTGATGTGTGAAATTCAGGAGGGAGCTCCCCTTTAATCAAGCCCACTGTCCTCGACAGATAGGCAGCTGCGGACTAACATGTTCTTCAAACTGTCTCCTCCCCGCTGCCCAAACAGAGGGGAAAAGGAAGAACAAACTGCAAAAAGGGAACATGAGATGGCAGCAAGCGCGCAGTGCATTGGAGAAATCTGCACACACACACCCCACCGCTCCAAGTGTCATAAACAAGCCACAAAAGATGGTCATTTCAGGCTACTTCAAAGGGATGGTGATGAAGTTGTTCCTATCTGCTTAGCAACTCAGCTTGGGAATCTGGCTGCTTTCCGAGAGCTTCCGCCCTCTCTTTCTCTGTTATAATATTGATTTGCTACTGGTATCAAATTTTTTTGGCTTACGCAAAGATGAAATAAGTCGAGCTAAAAATATCAGAGGAAGGTTGCAACACTTTACTCTTTTAGACATGATGCAATTATCTGTGCAAAGAATTTTAAGTACCAGCTCTCCCCGGCAAGAAAACATTCCTGGTTCGCGAGCCTATAGGTTTTTCCTACGCTTATACAACAGAAGAGGCGCTGCCTGTGTTGAACGGCAGCGCTTTTGAAAGGAAAGGGAAAAGATAGGGATTGTGTTCTTTAAAAACCAAGTAACAATTAAATTGTTAACGCTTTCCCCCTAGATGGTGTTACAAATTAAACCGATTACATTGAATCGATTAGCATTACAGAAGGGTCTTCCTTTTTAATAATAATTTTTAAAAGGTTTCCCTGGTTGTTTCAGAGGTACGAACCTCATTTTGTTAACCTTTCCATGTGTTGTAAGATTCACCGATCACCACCTGGTGCCAGATTGCCAACTAATTATGTCATAAGCAATCTCCTAACCATGTGTAGTTAGCTCTGCCTGGAAAAGATAGAGCGCCATAAATGGCTGAATACTTTTCTCAGAGGAGCATTTTGAACCATCAACAGACAGCTAAAGAGAACAACAAAGAGAGCAAGGGCAGGTGAATAACAGTTGGCTCCTCAGATCCCTCGATGGAACGTGTTCTTGTCCCAAGATCTCAGACAGAGGCACCCATCAGGAATCTCAGCTGGAATCCCAAAGGCACAGCATCCCTTGAGTCTGGTTTCAACAATGGAAAGGTGGCATACAAATAAAATGATGTATGTATGTATGTATGTATGTATGTGTGTATATAATTCCCACCAACCTCGGGCAGCATGGTCAATATGGTCATGATGGGAGTTGTAGTCCAACAACTTCTGGGGAGCTGCATGTTCACCATCTCTTCCCTGTAAGTACTAGCATTTTCCTCAGAGGCAAGGACACCAAAAAGATAACGGGCTATGTAAACTCTCAGTTTACTCCGAACCTCTGCTGGTTGCAGGTATGACCCGACCTGAACTTTGCCTGTGGATTTCTCTTGGCTTCTTTTGGAGCTGTCCATGGTACTGCTTCCTTGCTGACCTGACTCTCAGTTGCTTCTTACTTCAGTACCAGTGAGGGGGCAGTTTCCTTCACCATAGCTGATGGCAACCAGCTATGGCACTTGCAATTTTGTCCTCCAAGAGATTAGAACAGGACGGGGGGTGCTCCAGAGAAATGAACCTCCCTCTACTCTAGCATATGTTGCCTGAGGCAATTTCTTCGCTCTGTTTTGTACCCTCCTCACGTTCCATTTTGTTTATTCCTGGAGCTTTCCCTACTACTCATAATGGCTTCCGACTCTCCCATCTTATTCCCAACAGCCTTTTATTGCATGCTGCCATTCATACCTACTCACAAATCCATAATCATTCCACCGAAATGTGTGTATGATACCAGTTTTTTAAAGACTTTCCAAAGGCCAGGCCTTGCCTCCTAAAGCAGATGGGCAAGCAAACCTGGATAAAGAGGCTCGTTTCCTTCAATCAAAGGAGCAGAAATAATGAATTTCACTGGAAACTGTGTTGTCCAATGGGCAAGAAAAATATTAACTTTCTTTTGCGGAGGTGAGCTACAACTTGCAACTGTTTTACTCCCAGAAACTCTGCAGCCCAGCATGATAAGAGGAAGTATTACAAAGTAATTAAACATTTCAAATGAGAATCAGTTCAGCAAGCCACATATGTGGAGTGAGTCGACACACCCACACTTACAGTGATTGTATACTAATAATGGTGGTTGTGTTTAATGATCACTATTGGAAATAGCTGTGGAGGATGAGTATCCCATTAAATGCAGGTTCACTAAAGTCAAGCACAAGGATTTCACACGCTGAGAGGAGCTGGGCCACTTTGGCGTGTACTGCAGATAATGTCTAAAGCACAAAGGCTGCCAAAATCTTATTTGTCCTTCAGATGAAGTCCATATTGACTGTCTAAAAAAAACCACCTACCCAGCAACCCACCCTCTTTGTATGAGCCATTATTTTCAAATTGTTTCCCAACTTATACTGCAGTTGAAAATTGGACAGCTCTTCAATGGTGGCTGCATTTCAATTGATTATCAATACAGTTTTTCAGAATTAAGAATATTGTTCTATTCTTTTCCTTGGCATCATGTTGACTTTGTGTGGTGGTCATTTCAATATTGCTGTACAATTTTGTGTTGGACTCTTTGGCGTTAAGATAACGCACGAGAGAATCAATTAGATTTATTATCTCCTCTCGAAGGGTACTGTAGGCGATAAGGCAAACTCTATACATAATGTAGGATTTATTTTCAAGGGCTTCTATGATTACATAGCTGCAGTTATCCAGGTGCAACTTGGAGTGTCACATACAGATGCCTGGATGTTTCCAGTTAAAACACAACAAAACAGGGCCGCATTATGAAGGGTTTCCATGGTGAGTTTGCATGGACAATTTATACAGGGAAAGGACACCAAGAGGTGAGACTCTTCCAGGTGGATGAAAAGGCCTTTGTCATAGATGGTCATCTTTGAATTGTTTTAAAATCTATTTTCAGGATTTTTGTTTTCTTTTGTAAATTGCCCTTGACCTACATAGAGAAGGCAATTTGCAAATTAATACAGTACATAAGTATTACAATAAAAATTCATTGTAACTCAGGAAGCTGTCTAGTACCATCAGAGTGTAAGTCCATCTAGTTCAGTTTTGTCCACATCAGTAGCAATCCCTCCAGAGTTTCTAGCTCTGCCTAGAGGTGTCAAGGATTGAAACTGGAACCTTCTACAATCAAAGCAGGTGTTCTACCACTGAGCTACAGTCCCTCTTAGCAGTGCTCCTCCTTGTAGTAGAAGAGAAACAAGATAATAGGAAAGGAACTATTTGTTTCAAGCAGAAACATCTCACATACTTGTGCCTCTAAGTTGCTTCTGACATGATAAAAGTCTTTCCAAAAAGAGAGAGTGGATACTTCTGCACTGAAATGCTATATGGAGTTTTACCACCCATGAGCTTTGCCCAACAGAATGCAGGGCTCCTTTTCCCCCAAGTGGAAACACACTTATAAGAAAGAAAAGTTGTAAATGGGTTTGCAGTCCATCTCCAACTTGGTGGTTTCTGCTACTTGAGACGCCACTACTGGTTTTGGGTTGCTTCGTAAATGGCACTTGATGCTTTTACAGCACTGGATACAATTTTGTGCTTTCCCCTTATTAATTACTTATTTATTCAATTTCTATACTCCCCTTCAATGTGAGGATCACAGGGCCATTGACAATATAAAGTGAACTAGGCTAGAAATGCTCCTCAACATCAGCTTCTGCTGTATTCCCATAGCAAGGAGAACCTCCTCAGCATAGCTGCCAAGTTTTCCCTTTTCTCGCGAGGAAGCCTATTCAGCATAAGGGAAAATCCCTTTTAAAAAGGGATAACTTGGCAGCTATGCTTCTCAGAGGTTTCCCAAACTTCTAACATTCCCAGTTACAATGTTCCATCACTTTCCTTTCTGAGAGAATGCCCTACTTCTGGTTTCTTCTTCCTTTTATACTACGTACTACTAGTCATTCTTATTTGGAATAATTTCTGAATGAGTGACTTCGGTTAGAAGAAGCCTCAGTTCCCTATGTTTGGGTGTAACATGGAACTGTGGTTTGCTCATGACATCATCACAGTCATGTTTGACAGATATATTTCAGACCCAACTCTCTTATCACTAGGCTGCTCTGGCTATGGTTTTAGAACCCAAATTTGAAATAGTGAGTAAAATATGAAACTCACCGCTGATTACTCATCTGTGAATTAGATTCTTTTGGAAGAAATAGATGCACAACATATGTAGCAGGGAAACAGCCTTCACAAGTCCCAGTTCTGTAAATGAAGCATCAGATATAATGAAAAGCTTGGTTGGAGACATATTTGTCTGTTAATTGTTGTTATAGTTAATATTTTTTAGAAACAGAAATGCTTTTAAAGATAAATACCTCTAATGCATCTATTGATTTCCTTTATTTAAACTATTAATAAACTGACTCAAACAGTCTCTTTTTTTAAAAAAAGAGAAGGGAATAAAATAGGATGCAGGTACCCACCAAATTTTTTCTGTGTATTTCCAAGCGGTTTATGTATTAAAACTGGAATTAAAACTGATTGGCTGATAATGAGTGCAGATGCTGACCTTTGGAGAGATTTATTAGTCCTGCAAAAAATGAACTGGGCTCCCTGCACCTTGTGACCTTGACAGAGAGATACAGAAATAACCTATGGTATATTTAACCCTTTCTGGGTGCTAAAAATAGATTCGGGGGGGGGAAACACGAGCAAGTTTTTAAATACAATAATTATCAATGAGTTACATGTTACTGCTAGATCAAAAAGTGAGATTTTGGTGGGGAAAGAGAGTGCTATGATCAGCTGATTCTCCAGCACTATTTTGAAACCTTGCAGATTCCTTTTTTCTGCAGGAAATACAAGAGAGAAAGAAAAAACTTGTGTGTGCGATACATTTTTGTAAACTCTAAACCATTCAGGTAGACCTGTTAATTTTTCTGGAACAAACCTAGCCACCTTTTTGTGACTGTACTAAATTAAGATTTCTCTCCCACCTCACGCCAAGGGTTTTTAATATATGAATTAGCTCATTTTAAAAAAGGTTAACGCCCCACCACAACAATATACTATGTCCCTGTTGTAATGTTTTGTCACGATCACTTCTGAATATAGTGGTACCTTGGTTGTCGAACGGCTTCTTTCCCAAACAAAACGGCTCCCAAATGCCGCAAACCCGGAAGTAAGTGTTCCTGTTTGTGAAGCCGAGTGTTTTTTGGAAGCCAAACGTCTGATGTGGCTTCCGCAGCTTCCGATTGAGTACAGGAAGCTCCTGCAGCCAACCAGAAGATGCGCCTTGGTTTTCGAACAGTTCCAGGAGTCGAACGGACTCCCGGAACAACCAAGATACCACTGTATTTGCAACATGAGACACTATCCTTTCCCTTGGGAATTCAACTCTCATTTCTCAAAATAGAATTCCAGGGTGTCATCAGTGTTTAGAAATTCAGTAGAGAAACCTGAATCAGTGATGTCAATATATATATATATATATATAGAGAGAGAGAGAGAGAGAGAGAGAGAGAGAGAATTGCAAAGCATTGGCCAGGGTGGGGAAAGTTATTGGCTGAGTCCGCTCTGGCAGGGTTCCATTTCATGAGGGTTTCGTTGCAAACACAACTGCTGCAAACACAACTGCACCAACTCATCCTCCTCCCTGAGCTTCGTGGTGGTGGCGCTGGAGGAAGGACATTCTGGGATCATATCAGAAGCCAGACTGTAATTCCTGGAATGTCCTAGTAAAACTGGGGCACTTGAAGGGTATGCCCTCTTCCTATAGGCCTGATCCACACCCAGACAGATGACGAGAACTAGGTGAGTGGAAGATGCAACTCCTTCTTGCTCTCTTGCTCAGCAGCAGCAGCAAGGAGCAGCAGCAACAGAGCTAGAAGGCTCCAGCTAATAGAAGTGGAGGGCCCTAGTGGCCTTGTCTATTGCCTGACGATGCTCACTACTGATGGCCGGTCCTTGGAAATTGCCTGCAGTGAGCTATCTTTAAGATCTGCAATCAGTGTATTTGACTCAGTGGAACTTACTTCGAAATGAAGGTGCAAGTCTCTCATGTAAACAAGCCCTATGCCAAAATCCTCTGGAATTGAACATTTGCATTTAGTGTTGGTTTAGCATCCATCCATTGGCCTAAAGTCTTTCTACCCAAGCTGACCAGGGTGGTCTCCATATTGGCATTAGAATTCCCAAGGCTTATTGTCTTGGATGACTTCAATGATGATATCATGTTCGTACCTGGTTGGAACAGTTTGGGATTTCATAGCCATGGGCCTGTCCCAAATGATTTTAAATTATTTTTTTAGCCCTTTACAAATGCTTTCAAATGAATGAATGAATGAAACAGGACCTGTTTCCATATGCTTGGCCTGGTGTTTGTTTGTTTTTCTGGATAGGGAGAAGATGATCTGAGGGTGTTGGAAGTTGATATGTTTCCCCTTGTCCTGGACAGATCATTGCCTGGTCAGCTTTAGATTCTGGACAACTGTGTTGGGCTGGATATAATGTGAATGTTCCTTTATTTCCAAATGAAGCATACAAGTTCGGTCCATCCGACTACCAGTAAATCTATTCTGAGAATGCAACAACTGGTTACACGGGCATCTCATAGATAAGAGCAGGGTTGTTTTTGCTCTGCTTCGGGAAGCTCTGTGATCAAGACGGCAATCTGTTTTCTCTGTTGCCTCTGACAGTATCAGAGGGGACCTGGCTCGGCTAGATTGATTGGTACCTCCAGCTTAGCCATTTCCGTGCAGAATGGCTAGGTTTTTTGCCTAATGATGTTACATTTGTCCTGCAGATGATGTAGAGCATGCTACAGAGAATGAACAGCTCGGGCTCTGATCGCTCCTTATTTGGCAAGCACTCACATTTCACACCAACCCTCCTCAGCCCCATTAATATTATATATAGATACCCTTGTCACAGATTTACATTCGGTGATCCGAAATCAGGACGGAAAGGGTGAAATGTATGAGGGGGGTAGGGGTGAGGAGGTGAGCTGATTTATTATAGGGAATGTTGAAGAATAAAAAGAAAGTGATCAAATTTATATTAATGCTCTGACCTACATTCTCAAGCACTGTTTCTCTCTCTTTTTTCAAACACAAACACACACACACAATGCAGAACTAAAGCTTCCATAGCTATGCCTCCATATGATAGATTTCTCTAGAGTAGGGGTAGACAATGTGGGGGTCCCCAGATATCCAGTAATACTGCTCCCATCATTCCTGACCACTGACTATGGTGGCTGGGGCTGATGGGAGTTGTAGTCCACAACACAACGAAGGCACCATGTTGGCTAACCCCCGTTTTAAGAATAAAATCTGCTGCATTAGCCGTGCCATCTGTTATTTCCAGCATTAGCTTCTCCACAACTTAATGAATGCTTTCTTGTTTTCATCTCTTTCTCTTATTAAGGTTTGGAAATGGGGTCAGATCAAGAAAAAGCTGGCTGAACTTAGTTCTCTCTGGCAACAGAACGGGCCTTTTCTGTGGTGGCTCCCTGTTTGTGGAATGCTCTCCCCAAGGAGCGTCACCTGGTGCCTTCATTACATATCTTTAGGCGCTAGGCCAAAAATACTCCTTTTCTCTCAGGCCTTTGTCTAATTAAACAATCTATGACATTTTAATTGTGCTTGTGGGAGGTGGGTTATTGGCATAGCTGTCAAGTTTTCCCTTTTCTCGTGATTAAGCCTATTCAGCATAAGGGAATTTCCTTTTTAAAAAGGGAGAACTTGACAGCTATGTTTAATGGTTTGTTGTTTTCTGTTGTGTCTTTTGTGTTCTCATTTTGTATTTGTATTTTATAAACTGCCTTGTGATCTTTGGATGGTGGTATACAAATTTAGTAAATTATTATTATTATTAAAAAAAATTCCATCCAGTAGCACCTTAGAGACCAACTAAGTTTGTCATAGGTGTGAGCTTTCATGTTCATGCACACTTCTTCAGATACACACTTCTTTAGATGCACACAAAAGCTCATACCTATGACAAACTTAGTTGGTCTCTAAGGTGCTACTGGAAGGATATTTTTAATATTATTTTTTGTTTCGACTACGTCAGACCAACACGGCTACCTACCTGTAACTGTTGTTGTTGTTGTTGTTGTTGTTGTTGTTGTTGTTGTTGTTGTTGTTGTTGGAATTTAAGTCCCCCCATACTACTGAAGTCAATTGTCCCATTGATGTCAATGCAACCTAAATTCAATAGCTTCGTCTGGATCCAACCCAAGTTTAGCACAAAATGCATTCATATTTTCAAATAGCAGGGTAGTAGTGTACTTGGTAAAGAGGCATCTCTGCAGCCAATTCACACATTACCATTTTATTGCTAAGGTATTTTGAGTGTGCACTTTAAGAGGCATAGTGTGATGGCACTAGCATGTATATCATGCATGCTGATACTTGGTGGCAAATCCAGATTTGCTATTGTGCAAAGTATTAATGACTCTTGGACTTCTTTAGATGGGCTATTACTCAGCATCTTTCCTTCCTTTTTTTACTAGAGTTTGTTATAAACTCTCCAAGGTTATGGGCTGTACGAAGCTGTCGTATCAATCTTAGAAGTGAACTGAATCAAAGTTTGAAATTTTACCGCATTCATCCGTGGTGAACATATGACATAGGAAGCTGCCAGTCTACTGACTGACTCAGACCACTGATTCTGCTCCTGCCCCACACCACCACCAATTTCTGGACACTCAGAACTTGATGACTTGAGAGAAAGGCACTATTCACATGCAAATTATGACTCATAAACTGAAAATTAAAATAAAGATGCAATATTAAAGGTGCCTGTGGGATAGCTGGCTCTATCAAAATGAGTAGGACTTCAGAGGACACATGTTTAGGATCTTAAGTATTAATCTTCTAGTTTAATGTCAATATTTAGGCAGTGTTGGATGATATGGAATTATTTGGTTGCATTTCAATACAGTTTTAGACCTAGTTATGGAACAGAAACAGCCTTGGTTGCTCTGTTGGGTGCACCAGGGAATAAGTAGAAGGACTACAACCCAGTGAGTTCTCCTAGACCTCTTAGCAGCATTTTAGCCCACCAATGTTGGCATTTTCCTGAGCCTGTTATCTGGGCTGGGCTTAGGAGTCATGGTGATATACAGTGGCTCTGGTCCTTCCTGAGGCATCATCATGAGAGAGTAGCCTTTCTCCACCCAGTGACTATTGGTCTGTGGGGTGTTCAAATTCAATTCCAAAACTCATGCTTTTTTAATATCTATGTGAAGCTTTGTTTTTAGTCGTTTAGTCGTGTCCGACTCTTCGTGACCCCATGGACCAGAGCACGCCAGGCACTCCTGTCTTGCACTGCCTCCCGCAGTTTGGTCAAAGCTTCGAGAACACTGTCCAACCATCTTGTCCTCTGTTGTCCCCTTCTCCTTGTGCCCTCAATCTTTCCCAACATCGGGGTCTTTTCTGTTCTCGTGAAGTGCCAAAGTACTTGAGCCTCAGCTTCAGGATCTGTCCTTCCAGGGAGCACTCAGGGCTGATTTCCTTCAGAATGGATAGGTTTGATCTTCTTGCAGCCCATGGGACTCTCAAGAGTCTCCTCCAGCACCATAATTCAAAAGCATCAATTCTTCGGTGATCAGCCTTCTTTATGGTCCATTGGTATACAGACATTACTCAACTCTACCTCTGTTTCCCACCAACTCATCTCAGAGAGGCTGGGGAACTCCTAAACCAGTGTTTGGAGGCCATTTTCAGATGTATGGGAAGGTGAAATCGAAAGCTTAATACAGAGGTGGGGATGTTGGACATGTTGCAAGTGGGGAAAGTGGTAAACCCCGGAGAAAGGTGTTCAGCTTGTCCTTGATGAGATTGCACTCACTCTGAAGGAACAAGTTTGCAGGTTGTAGATATTGCTGGACTCATCGCTCACTGTGGGAGCTCAGGTCATGATGATGGTCAGGAGTGCCTTGTAGAAGCTTAGACTAGTACACCAACTGCAACCCTATGTAGAGAAGTCAGATCAGAACTCAGTTGACCATGCACTGTCACATCCAGTGCATGCCTTTGGGTGCATGCCTTAGGCAGCCATAAAATGTAATGCCCATTATGTATCAGTTGCACTGGTTACAAGTGTGTGTTCCTGGGCCCAGATCAAAGTGCCTTTAACCCTGAAGGGCTTGGTACTAGGTTACTTAAAGGACTACTTGCACCCATATAGTTGTACCCATATCTTAAACTCTAGCTCAGAGAACCAGCTGTAGCTCATGCCTGTAAAGGTGATTAGGCTGGTCAACATGCAAAACAGGGCCTTCTGGCAGTGGTACCCCTATTATAGTATGGAATTTCAATGGAGATATGCAGGTCCCATCTCTCAAGTTTTTTTTTTGTTTTTTTTTAAAAAAAAGCTTTAAAGGCCTATTCTCAAATCATGCTCATCTCTTCCAGTTTTTTTAGGGGAATTAATGCTCTAATGTACCTGTTTACATATGGAACATGATATTTTAGGATCCTTCTAACCAAGTCAGTGGATACGAAGCAAAGTTGAGAGTAATTAAGCCCAAATATGACAGTATGTGAACCAAGGTGAATTAATTCATGTCTAGCTGTATATTGATGATAATCAAGAGGTATATCGAGCATGAATTAATATTACCATCAATGCAACAAGCCATGAATGATCCCTTAATGTCTTCCTGCGATTACAAAATTTTCTTACAAAATGTATTTAAATATTATATACATTAATTTAGTTTCAAGGCCCAAAATTATGTCGCACAATATTAATCTCAACCCTCTGTATTCTCTTATAAGCCAGTTGTATCACTTGATTTCTTAAACCTACTTTATAATTACCTTTAATTACCAGTTTATAATAAGTTTATTCTGTTAATTCAAGGTTGTTCATGCCCTGAAGCATAAACCAATAACAGTATCATTTGAACCTGTGACTAATTAGAAATGTGTAGTGCCATTAGGTAACTTGTTAATGGAAATAATTTCATCCTTTAAGTAACCCGCCTACCACTTGTTATTCCTATGGATGGAGTTCTGAATGTAAGTTCAGGACAAACACTACCTCTCTGGTAAATATGTGTGTATAAATGATCACAACATCAAAAAGCAGAGGGGAAAACCCACAGGCATGAAGTAAGCTTGCATTGCTTGTTTAAGGAGAAAACAACGAGGGCAAATAAGTATAGTTTCTCCAATAAAGCTTTCCTTCAGTGATTCACGCTATAGGAGCGTATTAGTCAGTGATCTTGGGAAGACAGGCGAACTAATACCACTGTACTGGAAGAAGCATAGCTCACCAGTGTTGAAGCAATGATTCTTCAACATCAACTTTGTTGGACTGGTCATGTTGTGCGGATGCCTGATTATTGTCTTCCTAAGCAACTACTCTATTCCGAACTTAAAAATGGAAAGCGTAATGCTGGTGGTCAACAAAAGAGGTTTAAAGACTGTCTCAAGACAAATCTTTAAAAATGTAGTATAAACACCAACAATTGGGAAACACTTGCCTGCAAGCGCTCCAATTGGAGAACAGCCTTTACCAAAGGTGTAATGGGCTTTGAAGATACTCGAACTCAGGACGCAAGGGAGAAACATGCTAAGAGGAAGGCACGCTTGGCAAATCCACACTGTGATCAACTCCCGCCCGGAAATCAATGTCCCCACTGTGGAAGGACGTGTGGATCCAGAATTGGCCTCCACAGTCACTTATGGATTCATTGTTAAAACTGTGTTTATGGAAGACAATCTTGTTGTTGTTGTTGTCAGCTAATTTAGGAATTGCTTATTGGAGTGACTGAAGCCCAGGGCTAATGCACCTTCTTTGCAAACAGAAACTTCTGTGTCAATCTCCAGCTTCTCCAGTTAAAAGACATAATTACCTGATTATGCGGAAGGCCGCAACCTGAAAGCCTGGAGAGCTGCTGCCCATCAGAGTAATCCAGGGACAGGGAACCTTTTTCAGACCAAGGGCCGCATTCTTTCCTGCGCAGTCTTCTGAGGGCCACATTCCAATGGTGACTGGTGAACAGGGCCAAAGGCAAAAGCAGGCAGAGCAATGAATGCAATTGTTACATTTCTGCTGTAGGCTAGTTTCTATCTACGCACACATTTGTGTCCTTCATCCAGGCAAGCAAGAGGCATTACTAGATTTCAAGGATGCATTGCGGGCAGACAAAATATTATTATTATTATTATTATTATTAATCAAAAGATCAGTTCAGCTCATCACCTTTGAGCAGTCTTTTGCCTTGGCAGGAGGTATAAAAATGATTGTAAATAAGTGTTCAGGTGCCCTGCACAATCTGGTATGAACCACATCGCTATATTTGTGATCGTCACCACAGTATGATTGTTACAATTATTTAACAAGTCCAGGCACCCCGTCATAGGGAAGCTCAGAGGATGGTGACAAGGGAGAGGGCCTGTTCAGTTGTTGCTCCCCATCTGTGGAATGCTCTCCCCAAGAGGGTCTCCCTGGTGCCTTCACTAACATCTTTTTGGCTCCAGGAAAAGACTTATCTTCTTTTCCTCAGGCCCTTGCTTTGTTATTAGCGAACTGCCAAACTGGCCGTTACGGGGGTAGTTCCGTTTTCATTTTTATTTTTGTGGTATGATGTATTAATGTATGAAATATGTCGTAAGTCAATTGGAACCCTTCAGGCAACAAGTGACTAACAAGTCTATTAAATTAATATATCAATTCTATGTCACTGTCCCCTCAATCAAAATGTGAACAACAGCAGCACATAGCTGCCAAGTTTTCGCTTTTCTCACGAGGAAGCCTATTCAGCATAAGGGAATTTCCCTTAAAAAAGGGGGATAACTTGGCAGCTATGCAGCAGCAACAACCAAAACCCTGTTGTAGACAAAGTCCACATTGGAAAAAAGGAAAGATTGGGAAAAGCAAAGATTTAAGCACGAGGTGGAGATAGGGAAGGAAGAGAAGGAAAGAAAGAGAAAAGAGATTTTTGCTAAATGTGTTTAGATGAAAAGAACTGAGTCCCCACATGAAAATTGCAGACATAGGATATGCAGGCATGTTCTTTCCAGCAGTTAGCAATATGAAGTGTTTCTGAAGAAGCAAGCAGGGAGGGGGTTGTGTGTCGGGAACTGAAGTGGACAATTATGGGATAAATGACGCCCGGCTGTGAAACTAACTTTGAGTGGAAAATAAAATTAGACTTTATTTGCTAAATATTTCTTGCAAAAAATTAATTTTTTTCGGGATTGTTCTGCTCCAGCCTTTGGCATTTGATTTAAAATTCTGGTCTCACACAGCTGGTGACAAAGTGAGCCTTTGATTAATCAGAGAATTGGTCTAATCATCTATTGCTGGGCATAATAAATGAGAGCAGATGAAGACCATACAAGATGCTTCTTGAACTAAGCATTTTCTGGGCATAAGCAGCACTTAAGAGAATCCAGGGGACAGCCTATCTTAACTGTGGGGGGGGGGAGTTAATGGCCGCTGAGTGTTGGTAGACTGCTTGGTTTACATTGCTCTCCCCTTAACTTGCTGGCATGGTATTTTTCTACCATCTGACTTACACCTAATCATTTATATTACTTTTGAGAGGAGCAAATAGTGGCAGGGCAACCATCATTTCGTCATTTTGGCAGACCTGGAGGAGGTGCTTGTCCTCCTCCAAATCACTTCAAATTTACATCTTAGCCAACTTCAAAGTCTCTTTCCCATGCACTGAGATGCTTCCATGCGACAGAGGAGGAGAGCAGGCAGAAAAAAACACCACAGGACTATTGTGAAGATCATTTGCTCTTCTAATTATTTCCATGTCCCCACTAGAACAGGGGTGGGAAAAATTCTCTTCCAGGCAACCTTCCAGAAGCAAACTTTGTGTTTTCAAATTTCTTTTCCTTTTTTTTTTTTGAATAATTTTGTATTAGTTTTCAATTACAGTCCAATAATAGCCTCATTATAACAATACCAATTTATAATACAATTATTAATACCAATCATTCAAGTATTGAATTATATAATTTAGTTAAAGTGGCCACTTGCGTGCTAGATTTGATGATTTGATGGTTTTCTTTATTTCTGTGTTTCAAAATCTGATTAGTTTCAATTACATTCTGGTCACAATCATTATCCCTTATACAACAACTGCAATATTAATAACTTCTATTCGTGTTGACACATTAAATGAGTTATAAAACTTCAAGTGAGGAACTCAAACTATATCCTTGTTCTTCCTGTGTGTGTCAATTATTCTGCCCATGGTGTTTCTTCCTGTCCTTGTACGATGTTATGTCTTTCTTTCCCCCGATTTGCTGTTATCCATCATGCCTTGGACAAAGCTGATATCCCATTGTTGTTCCAGAAATTTCTCCATTGCTCCATCCCATGCTTCATTGTTTTTCACTAAGAACTTTAATAACAGCTGCAAAAGTCCCTGTGTCCCTGTAAATAAACTGTTGTTTTTTCTCTTATCCTGGGAAGAAGAGCGGTCTGTTGAACTGCAGATGACTCAGTAAATAACCTCATCAGTTCCTTGGCAGCTCACAGACTCCTTTCATCCTTCCTTCCAGCTGATTATCCTTCCAATTAAATTAAATTCCAAGTTCCCTTAGGGTTATTCAGTTCACTTTGTAAGGTAATAAAGGGAAGAGTCAGCTCTAAGTAAACCTTTTGCAAAATAGAGCTTTGCTCCCCTTTCCCTGTTCTTTTTACACACACAGTTCCATTTGATGTTATACTCCATATTTATAATCCAGTTTCATCCACCCTCACTTGTACAAATATAATTTGAACTAACATTCAGACGAGGGTTGCCAAATCAGAAATGTAGAGAAGAAAACTTTAAATAAATAAACCATAGGCTCCCCTCCCCCCACGTCTTTTGCACCAAATGAAGTCTTATCTTAAATTCAAACCTTAAAGTCTTGCAGTTGGTTTGTTCTGCAGTTTGTGATCTCATCTCTTCTCGCACGTGCATGTACTTTAGTCCAATTAAGCTCTAATTAACAGGAGAACCTCTGCTTCTTAATGACAGCATTGAAGGGTTTTCACCAGGTGAAGTGCTTTTGAACCTAGTGCCTCCTTGCCCCACACATTCCCTGCTGGAGCGAGAGCCAGGTACCAAGACGAACTGCTTTCTCCCTGTCCCTGGGGAGCAATTTGCAAGGATGATTTACCCTCAACCATCCTTGTTTTTCCTTCACGTACGATCTCCCGCTGGGGGTCTCTCCATTATGGCAGAGTGGAACCAGAAGCCTTGTGTTTTTACATTTCAGCAGTGTCCTGTGCGATGCCAAAATTTGGTGCTCCCTGGCTCTCACTTTTTGTTCTAAGTCATTCTTGTTGCGACCGCTGTAATGCCCTCTTGGCTTGGCACCGAGTGTGGGCAAACTAGTTGTGCTTCCTTAAATCTGCCTGTGCCACAAGAGCATCTGATTGGCTTGCAGAAGGTCCCAGGTTTAATCCTCAGCATCTCCAGGTAGGGCTGGGAAAGACCCCTGTCAAAAATCCCGGATACAGGTTGGCTGAATAGTAATCCTTACCCAATGCTGCCAACAGCAACATTCTATCATTGGCTTCTTGAAACCAGTAAGCTAGAATTTCACCACAAACATCTAAATTGCCTTTGACAATTCTCTACTGAAAGATAGAGTGATGGATTCTTTGCAACCCCCTAAAATGAGCATGCCGGAGGAAGCAGGTGCAATAAGCTTTTACCCATATAAATATGTGGACGCTAGCAGTAGAAATATAACACAAGCTGGTGTTATATATCAAATCCCTTTTTATTCAAGGAATTTTGTGTTTCCTGCAATGGGTCAAGCCTGTAAAAACAGAGACAGGAAATCAATAAGTAGAGCAAGAAATAAAATAAAAAGTATCCTTGGTTTCAGGCATGCTGTTTCCTCTCTTCATCACCGCTGTAACTAAGTGTCTTATGATTTGTACCAGCCTTCGTGCTGCTGGGTCTCTCTACCTCTTCTTTCAGCCAAAGGAGTGTAAAATACTGGATGAAATTTCACTGTCCTTCACTTCTGTTGGTATAGAATTGCTAGCTTGTTAAATAAGGTTTAATAGGTAGATTAGTCAACTACCGTTTCAGTTGATTAACCAGTGAGAAACCCTAAAAAGCTTTACCTAAGAGCACTGTGGACGCGGGTGGCACTGTGGGTTAAACCACAGAGCCTAGGGCTTGCCAATCAGAAGGTCCGCAGTTTGAATCCCCACGACGGGTGAGCTCCCGTTGCTCGGTCCCAGCTCCTGTCAACCTAGCAGTTTGAAATCATGTCAAAGTGCAAGTAGATAAATAGGTACCACTACAGCGGGAAGGTAAACGGCGTTTCCGTGTGCTGCTCTGGTTCGCCAGAAGTGGCTTTGTCATGCTGGCCACATGACCCGGAAGCTGTACACTGGCTCCCTCGGCCAATAACGTGAGATGAGCGCCACAACCCCAGAGTTGGTCACGACTGGACCTAATGGTCCTTTACCTTTAAGAGCACTGCAGGAGTTCCACACTTCCCTTCCCAAGTTAACTTGTTCCCCCAATCAGTCAGTAGTGGATTCATTGCCCCTTTGTGTCAGTGCACACAACCACTGTGTTTCGTTTTTCCCCTTTTCCTTCTGATGGAAGAATTTACCTCATGAAGGTAACTAGGCCCTCTGGCTAACTTGACACAAATGGTAATGGGGGGGGGAAGCAAGTAGAATAGTAGGCACAAAATTGCAGGCTCTGCTTTCAGCAGCTGGATCAGAGCTGCCATCGTAACCATGAAAATGAATGTAAGCTTTGAAAAATTAATGAAATACAAAACCTAGTGAGTAACTGGTTTCAATTTCATCAATTAAATGAAATTTTTTTTAAAAAAAAAAAGGGATTTAAAGAATGGATTTGCTGAGCAACGGTCATACTTTGAAGTTAGTTTGCGTGAAAACGATGAGGAATTAATTTCCAAAATGTATAAACTGTTGCTAGCATGGGAAACAAAGGATGAAATGGTTAATGCAACAATGGTGGGCAAAAGATGTTGGACACAAGATAGATATTGCTGCCTGGGAAAAGCTTTGGAAAACAGATATGAGATTTACAGCACGTTACGGCTTGAAAGAAACTTATTATAAGATGATGTATAGACGCTATTTAACGCCAAAGAATGTATCAAACAAGTGTTGGAAATGAAAAGGAAAACCTTGGAATATGCAGAGATGGCACTGATTAAAGCCACAGATTTCAGCTACACACTCACCTTCAAAGTCAAATGTGGCCAGCCAACCACATCCATTTTGTGGAGATTCGGCACGTTGTTTTGTGTCAAGCACTCAGCAAGCATTACATCACAAGAGTAAACATGGACAACACAGCAATTCAGAAGAAGAATTGTGTTCCTGGGGAAACAGAAGTTCAGCACATGAATGGTAAGGTCGTGTGCAAATTTGCTTAAAGGGCTGAGAACACAACTGCATCCTTTCCATAGAATGAAGGAGACTCACACTTGCGAAATGGCCTTTGCCTCAAAACATTCAGTTCTCATTGTCCCTTGACAATCTGCTTCTATCCATGCTTTACTTCACTATAAGGAGTGGATTGGGAGTGTGTGAGAAATAGCATGTGGTTCCTGGCCTTGCTGCTCCACTATCTGGGTCACGAACATATGAATAGTATTCTAATGTTGCAAAGCCTTTATTACCACCATTGATGTTTTTTAACCCAATTTCATTGTAGATTTAAATAGAGTTTTGCTTAAAATTCAATGGCACAATATGGTCCCCCGACATTAACACATCCGAATATTGACAGCGAATGAAAACACAGCCATTTTCCCTTCCAAAGCCCTTCCTCTTGAAACATTATAATGTACTCCCCTGGGCTCCAGCTGTTTCATAATATGCAGCAAATGGAGTGAAAATGCTATTGGATACAGGTTTGCTGTAAGAATACTTTTTTAAAAAAATCCTATATGAACAGTACCCAGCCTTTTAATCAAATAATTTCCTAATCGCTCACTGTGGCATCCCAATCAACTCATCTCCAGTTAAACTCATCTCTCTCTCTCGCCCCAGCCCCCTCCTCCTTACCACTTTCGCTCCACACTTTACTTCAGAAAACGTTCGGCGCAGCCCATTAAGGAACGCTTTAATTCAAGGGAGCCTGGCTGATCAAGAAAAATTAAGCTCCTAATAACAGCAAAATCGAAAGAAATTTGGATAAAATGACTCTCCGCATCACAGATTTTGTTTACTAGTGGGTAATTAATTCTCCACATATGCTGGGAACATCTGTCGCGGTGACCTGCCATACTATCTGTGAAATGACTGCTGTGCAGCTCCTCCGCAGGCCATTAGCAACCATCGGAAAGAAGGCTTTCTCCTTCCTGCCCCCAGCCTGGGCAGTTTTTTACTTTTGCTCCAATCTGCCACAATGCAAGTTGCCCTCTACTCTTTCCTTCTGTCTTCTCGCTCAAAAGCCTGTTAGGAAAAACCCTCATAGAAGGGGGGCGGAGCAAGGTAGAGAAGAATGGGTTTAATTCCTAGGTGATCCTATCAAGCCACTTCTCTCCTACCTTTCATTACCTCCATCTGGTCACATGGGAACTCATGAGATACAGGGAAGAGCACATTAGGCAAAAGTATATCTGCCTCCTTCTATTCCTATGGACAAATCCTAAACCAAAGAGCCAAAGTGCAGGATATGATGATGTTTATTTTTGGGGGGGGGGTTGAGGGCCTCTTTTGTTGGATGGAAAAGAATGCCATCCTTGTTTTCAGCAAGAATGGGGAAACACATTTAAGGTGGGCAGAATGGGGAATTGGGTTCATGTTGTTAACAATTGGCTTTTATGGAGATCTAGCAGCATGTGCAAAGCCTTTTATGTACGGTAAGTTACATCTCAGTGCTGAGGGCTGAGTTGTATGTTTACAAATTTTCTATTCCCACTGTTCAAATTCTGATTTCCGAATTTTGAATCCTGAATTCATGTTTGTAGTTTGAATGTGACCCCTTTCCAGACTTAAATGCTTCTGACGTGTTAATATTTCTCCGTTGTTTTTCTTTTGCCAGGTTCCAGATACAGAACTTCACAAGCTGTCAGCTTTCAAATACTAATTACCACTGCATTTTGTCTATTAAATGTTGTCAGATACTAAGACTCATTGCTTGTTATCTACTCGCTCCTATAAGATAATAAAGTGCCACTTCAGGTCGTGCTGTAAAATATTCTAGGACCAAAAAACAAAAGCCTTTCAGTTTAGTAAAACAATTGGAACCAATCCACATACACCAAAGGATGTTGCCTGAACGTCTGTGTTGTGTAAACATGAACTGTTCTACATATTGGGATCATCTTCAAAGGCAGCCCCATGTGCAATGCATGGCAATAGTCTAACCTGGAAGTTACCAGAGCATAGACGACTAAAGCCAGACTGTACTCAGATGATGTCACAGCTGGGCTCCCAGCTGAAGCTCGTGGAAGGCCCTCTATGCCACCGAGGGCACTTGCACCCCAGAACAGGGATCAGACCAGAGAGAGAAAGTTCTTTCTCAGGTCTGCTTCAAAGCTGTGCAGCTACGATTGTCTACTGAGCCTTGCAAGTGATTCCCAGCTGTTAGTGCAACAAGAGGAGCAGGAAGTGACCCCTCCTTTCATGCCAAGACCAGGAGGAGGGAGTGCAAGCTTTCCATGGCCAAGGAGGCGGCAACTGCCACTCTCCACAATTGCAGAGCAAAATAGATACTCTTACTCAGCCATCAGCAACTAGGGAAGTTATAGTCCTGTTATGTACTAAGCTTGGATCTTAGAACAATAGGCAAGTAGGATTCTAGAATGCAACAACTGATTGGCTTGCAGGAGAAACCCAGTCAGGCTCCAGGAAGAAGTTAATCAGCCTATTAGGCTGGTAGGATCGTAGAATGCAACAACTAATTGGCCTGCAGGAAAAGACCAATCAGGCTCCAGGAGAGAAGCAGAATCAGCCAATCAGATGGGACTCCTTGTGTAAATAATGTATATAAAAGCCTGAGGTTCGGGGGGCATTTCATTCACTGTTTTACAAGCTGCAATAAAGAGCATGAAGTCACTACAGAACTCTGAGTATAGAGCCAAATTAAATATTACATTAATCATGCAGTGTACATAGGCTTGTTGCTTCAGGATGCAACCATATGGGCGCTTGAGAATAAACACCACTGTATACTGTAAGACGTCATTCCGTGCGCATAGGATTGCACTGGTTAATTGCGCATTACAGTGCTGGACTGCAACTTTAGCCTTTGGCTAACACTTTGCGAATTCACGGCTCCCTTTGCTTGAAAACAGCAGTAAGGTGGCCAAGCTCCGTTCAGATGCCATTGCATAAACAGGCGCTTAGAATTTCAAGCATTGTCTTCAAGGGCACGTAGAAAATATTTTCTACGGAGAAGCAACTTTATTTATCCCCATAGGACTAGATTATGCCAGAATGAGGAGAGAACACCTGCATCTCCACTAGGACACCTGCTTATGCAATAAATGCCACTTCACTAGCACAGCCGCGGTCTGTCAACGAGGAAGGGAGGAAAAAGATGCAGACTGCTAAGAAAATTAGTCTGAAAGATCACAGCACGGGCAGCAGGCTTTGACACTGGCAAAGATCTCACCTGCACTCTCATTCCTACTGTTGGGAGGCATTGCGGTGCTTGCTATTTTAGTTTTCCTTTATTAAAAAAAACCCTGATATTTAATTGATGCTCTTTTTTGTTCCTTTTTATTGTCATCGTCGGTCCTTTTATGGCACATTTGTTTTGTCCTGAAACTCAAGATTAATGTGCAGGTTTTATTGCCACCATGAACAATTTGGCTGTTTCATTTGGTTTAGATCCTGTTTAGTATCTTGATGCCAAATTTAAAGGACTTTGCCAGATCCTTCGGTAATATAAATTGGATTTCAGCTATGTCAAAATAGATCACATAGATTCACTTGGAGGGCATGCCGGTACCATAGATTTCTGCACTATTTGATTCAGTGTTGTACATTGCTAATTCACAGGGAAAGGAGTAGGTTTTTGTATGTAAAAAGGCATGACTTTTCCTCCTGCTTCAGAAATACTACTACTGCTAACAACAGCAACAAATCTATGCATTTTACATGCATGCCAATATGATTTGCAAACATATAAGAACATCTAATACAGTTTTTAAAACAGTGCAAAAATAACTAGATTGCTTTATTGCATTTTACTTAACCTTTGTTGTAATTTTGTTGTAATATGCTGTTGAAACTTCTATCTACTTTATTTAGACAGCTATTTGGCCTACTGAGCTGATCTGTTTTGCTTTGTTTCTGTATTTTAATCTTAATGTTAATGTTTTTAAAAGAAGGGCTCAGTCTCTCTAGCCGTCAGCTTCTAGCTCTCAACTCACACTCATTCTGGCTTTCGTCTTTCTCAGTACCAACCAGGTAAGGGTGGAGCACATCCATTTGCCCTCTGGCACAGAGCAACTTCTTTTGTTGTTCTAAGGATGATACTTAGGTCTATTAACTCTAGGGTGGCCATATTTCAAAAAGTGAAAATCCGAACAGAAAAGTTGTTGAGCTTTTGCTTTATTTTGGCAAAGTTGTTAAGCTCTTTTTGGAGGGGGGGGGAATACAGTATTCTGAGTATGTTTGGGATATTCCGGACATATGTCAACCCTAATTAACTCACAAAGAAACTTGTGAGTTCAACAATGGAATCCTCCTCTAGAGTTTAACCCAAGAATTAGAAGGGACTCGGGCATCATAGAGACTGACCCGCGCCCCCAACACACAACAATATGAAAACCGCATTATATTGGAAGAAATTGCTTGTAAAATATGCATGTTAGGAGAAATGTGCACAGAAATGCTGACTAATTTTCACAGTCTTTTAATTTTTTTAAAAAAATGTTGCATAAATATGGCGAACTGAACTTAAGGTGGAGAAAATGAGAAACGGTTAAGATTCATCCATCCATACCCAGGCCTCAGTGAGCCTTGGGCCAGCTGCACCCATAGTTGTAGCTTTGCGTCACCTTGGGCTTATTAGGGAATGAAAGGCATGCCTCAGAGGCTGCCCACTTCTTTGGGCCAGTGTGCCCATTTGGAATTTTGAGAAAGTGCCATTGGTGCCAGTCATTAAATTGCTGCTGGGGGGGGGGAGGTTGGCATAAGACAAAATAGCTACTGTGGGGATGTGGCATAACACAGAAATGGCTGCCATACCTGAAAGAGCAGAAAAAGAGACAGGACCACACAAAAAGATTTGGGTATGGCCACATCAGCGCTCCATGAATAAAAGGGAACCTACATTGGCCATCATCACAGCCACGCACAAAGAGAAGTTCTTTGCACCCCTCTTCTCTGTTTAGAATGGAGGGGCATGTGCGTGTCCAGTCCTGGCATCTGGTGAAATGTGGGCATGTCTCAGGGAGCATGCTCAGTGTGGGAGAAGCCAAACCTATGCAAATGGGGACTGAGTAGGAAGAGCAATCTGAGGGGATACGTAATTAGAACTTTAGCAGGTTCCATAACAGGTTCTAGCAGGCTCACTTGGCACCCATGTTGGTGACCCTGGCATAGGTGTTGTAAATCAATCAATCCCAAGTCTGTGTTTGCTGGCTCATAATGGATATCTGTGAAATCACTTGAAAGTTTCCTGGATAAATGGAGATAACACAAAGGAAAATACCTATAAGTCAAGCACTCATCTCTTCCTATTGATCTCCAGGGGACTCGAAGCAACTTACAGGTGCCTGGATTGTGCCCCAGTTTATTTTTGAAATAATGGGTGGTTGTTCCATTACACTGAGGATTGCTATGCTTTTCTGTAAATTAATTCTGAAGGGTCAGCAGTATAATTCTCTTATGAAATGAACTGCCGCGATAGCTGCCTAGGTATACAGCATTAAAAGTGGTCGGGGAGAATGATACTAATGCCCAGGAGAGTTCTTCATAATTAGCTGTCATTTATACAGCTATTTTCTTCAACACATACAAAATGTACATAATTACAGTGCACTACTAGTGGATCCGTCCTAGGAAGGATGCCGTTCTAGGAAGAGTGGGGTGGGGGTTGCATCACCATAGAAGGGGACGAGATACATCTCAGCATAGTGGGAAATACTGTAATCAGGTGACCTGCATACCTGGCTAAGTCTGCAGGGCAGGTGCTAATGACCAGTGGGCAACTTCAGAGCCCTGGCTCTTCCTTTTATAGTTATTTATCTTTAAACCAGACTTGGCCTGGATAGTCCTCCTGTCTTGGGCCAGAGCCTGTGAAGTAGGATATATGTCACATGCCGGCCACCTTAGCAAGAGAAGTACTAAGCCCGGTCAACGGAATGAACCCAAATCCCATATGCACGATAAATTAATTATCTGCATCAAGCTGTGTGTATTGTTGCTTCTTTAAACAAAGTGAGGCAATTATTTTCACATGTCTGGGATAGGAAAGCTGTGGCTCTCCAGATGTTGTTTGACTACAATGTCCATCATCCCTGATTGCTGGACATTGTTGGCTGAAGCCAACCAGAGTTGGAGCCTAACATCCAGAGAGCCACAGCCTCCCCACCCTTGGCATACAGTAGGATAAAAAGAACGTTGCAAAAAGAGAAAGCCATGCTGGTTTAATTGATTGATCATTTTTTATTCCATTTCCTGTTTCCTCTTTGGTTTCAAAGAGGCTGCTGTGTTGGCCTCCCAATGTAAGTAGTAGAAAACAGGTAGAAAGGCTGGGCTGAACCGGAACTTTGCATTGGAATGCAAAATATGAGCATAGGAAGCTGTCTTATGCCTAGTCAGACCACTGCTCCATCTCAGCATTGTTGATGTACAGACTAGCATTTGAACCTGTGCTGAGGAGGCTAGCTTATGGGGCAGGGCAGGGCACACGGCACACACAGCTCTGCCCCCCCCCATCACCTCGCTGTCACTCCCTAGCCTCTGTCGCTGGAGGTACTTGCCTTACTCTGCCCAGTGATAGGGCTGTGCTTGGCTACTGCTGCATATGCTTGCAGGGGAGCACCGAGTATGTACCTACCGTATCACTTTGGCTCTCAGGGACTGTTCTGAAATCTAGTGAGCAATCTCTACCACCATCAACAACTGCATCTGGCTAACAATCCGGAATCAAGTGAATGGGACACTCTTTTGTTGTTCACTTCCATTTTGTGTGTGTGTGTGTGTGTGTGTTATACACCAAAGTCTAAGCAGATACCATTACCATGATAAATCACTTTTTAATCAGTAATAATTTTGCACTAAGTGCTGTGTAAATGCCCTTTGTTTCACTACTTAAACTGTCAACCAGACTAACAATGGGACTTCCAGAGCAGAGCCTGTCATTAGGAGTAGGAAGTAGGGAGGGAAGAGAGAAATCAATACAATTTTTAATTAAGGGTGCCTCATGACTCGAGCTCTTAA
Organism: Zootoca vivipara; assembly: GCF_963506605.1. Lineage (NCBI taxonomy): Eukaryota > Metazoa > Chordata > Lepidosauria > Squamata > Lacertidae > Zootoca > Zootoca vivipara. Next base: position 92,589,522 of record NC_083278.1, read on the forward strand.
ACAAGGAATTCTCCTTGTCAGAACATCTCGCCTTTAAACCCTGTTTCATATTCTGTCAGCTCAGAAGATAACGGGCAAGGAAACGGAAGGGATTTACAATGGGCTCCTTTTCTGAAACAGGAAAGGATGGGCACAGGAGGGGAGATTCTAGAGCAGGGGTGGTGGGGAACCTCTTCTCTCTCAGGAGCTGCGTTCTCTTGGGAGTAATCTGTCAGTGACACAACCTTGTGACCGCAAGACTGCCTTTGGCCCCATCTGCACTGTGCATTTAAAGTTCTATTATACCACTTTAAACAGTCATGGCGTTCCACAAAGTATCCTGAGAACTGGAACTTGTTAAGAGTGCTCAGAGCTTTTAAGAGACCCCATACAGAGTTACAATTCCCCCAAATACAGAGTCACAATTAAACAACTGGTTTAACAATCAGTACTTCTTCCCAGGGCATTCTGGAAATTGTAACTCTGTGAGGGGAAATAGGGTCTCCTAACAATTCTCAACATCTTTAACTGTACAAATTCCCAGGATTCTTTGGGGGAAGCCACTACTTTTAAAGTAGTATCCTTTTGCTTAAAATGTACAAATGGAGTCTCTTTCTTTCTTTCTTTCTTTCTTTCTTTCTTTCTTTCTTTCTTATGCCACCTTCTCTCTCTCCCCATTTCTGCCAGCCCCCTACCTCCCTATTCCTCTTCCTACCTGCCCAATAGGCTTCTGGGGGAAGAGGGGAGGGGACCACTCTTTTGACTTTTATCTCTGTTTTCCTCCCTATCACTCTTCTTCTCTCCCTTTGAGCTTTCCCTGATACTCGCCTTAAATTCGGCCACAAGAATTTGGGTGGTGGCTGCATGCAGCTGTCAGGCAGCAGGTTCAAAACCCCTGAATGTAGAGGAAGGAACCCAGCACTCAGGCATCCCTCTCAGCTCAAGTGGGTTTATCAGACACAGCATAAAATCTGCAGATATTGATGTCCCTTGAAATTACTAGAGAGATCTCGCCCTTTAAAGGCTTTTTGAAATGATTTGATAGACTGTAAAACAGGCGTTCTTGTCAGTAATATTTTACAATATAGATTTTTGTGTGTGTCGGTGGAGAAGAGGAAAAAAATGGTTTCTTATTCTTCTTGAATTATTTGTGCTATTGACTGCCCTGCTCTGTCTTGTCTTTGTTTTGTTGTTCTGCTTCCTCCTCAGCGTTTTCATCTCCCTCATTTTTAAAGGTTTCTGAGGCTGGTTTGGTTTTTATCCTATCCAAGAGAACTTGCTGGTTAAATTCCCTTCCCCCTCCCACATAGCAATCAATGAAGTCAAACAAACTGACAATTAATATGAACAAGATAGACATGTTCTTATTCAGTAGAAAGGCAGATCTTTGGATGGGGTGCAAATGGTTTAGGACAGTGATGACGAACCTATGACACGCATGCCAGATGTGACATGCAGAGCCCTCACTGCTGGCCCGCGCCCCATCAGCCCATTCACACTGTTGTTGTTGTTGTTTTCCCCTCATTTGTTCTGCCGCTCCTCCTACAGCTTCTCTCTGCTAGAGCTTGTCTCTGCTACAGCTTGTCTCCGCTGTTAAAACCCGGATCCTTTTGTTGTTGTTGTTGCTGCTGGTAGCCAGAGATTGGTTTTTAACCCTTTCTGTGCTGGGGTTTCTTTGGGTGCTTTGGCAGACTATGTCGGTGCTGCGTGTTAGTTCCAGCGAAGGTATTATTTGTCATTTATTTCTGTTCTCTTCCCCCCCCCAAAAGTGCAGCAGCTTTGGGGCACCCCCCCCCCAAAAAAGCAAAGCAACTTTTGCACCCCCAAAAAAACCTCCAAAACTTTGGTCAGCAGCTCCCCCCAACAACTCTGGGCACTTTGTGATAAATAAGGGTTTTTTTGTTTGGTTTGGTTAAATACAGTTATATATTACAATTATACATTTTTGTTATTTAAACTATAAATATTGCGAAATTATGGTGTTTTTTTCTTGAAGTGACACACCACCCGAGTTATGCTCGGTTTTTTGGCAAATTTTGACACACCAAGCTCAAAAGGTTGCCCATCACTGGTTTAGGATATATACCCCTCAATTTAGACCTGCACTTTGAACCCCAGAGTTTGGCAGTGGCCAGGAATGTTTTTGCATAGCTAAGGATAGTACACAAACTGCACCTGTCCCTATCAGATCTGGCCACAATGACATGCTTTAGTTTATAACTTGTTTGGACTACTGCAACATGCTTTGCATGGGGCTGGCTTTGAAGAGTGTTTAGAAACTCCAGTTGCTTAAGAATGCTGCAACCGGACAATTGACTGAAGTCAGCATGTGACTCCCAGGTTATCACAGCTTCGCTGCCTGCCTGTCAGTTTTCAGGCATGGTTCTAAGTGTTGGCTATTACGATTAAGATTTGAAATATGTTATTCTCTCATATGAACTGGCCAGTGTGTTTTAAGATCCTTCAGAGACGCTCTTCTGTCTATCCCACTAATATCTGAAGCACCTTTGGCAAAGAACTTGAGAGATGGCATTTTTGTTTCTTCTGCTAGGCTTTGCAGAACTGCTGCCTGACCCTCTCTCCCCCTGGAGATCTTCCATAGGCATTTTTATTGAGATAGAACTTTGGCCTCATAGGATATGTTTTGAAATGCCTCATAGGAAGAGATTCATAAATGAAATCATCATCACAATCTGATTGATTGTGGCCATTCCTTTTTAAAGGAAAGCTTTTTTTTAAAAAAAATAGTCTTATTAATATCTTTTACTTCACCTGTTCTTTCGGGGGTTTTTTGTGAGGTTTTTTTTTTGCATTTGTATTTTATTGCAGCTAGCCACTTTGAGCAGCATGTGGTAAAAAGGTTATACATTTACCAAATAGCCAAATACTAAATAACAACCTCACAAGGCAGCATTTTTTCACACAAAGCTTGTCGTGTTTTTCCCAGGGGTAGTCACTTCTCATACTAGACATGGGATACTAATGTCACTTATTTATTGAATTGGATTTGCTCTGGTATGGCTCCCAGCTAGAAGCATTGTGTCTACTAAGCCAACGGGTTATAAATTTAGATTATTTTTGTAATCTAGTCAGAATTAAGTCCCACAATTATTTGGTCACGGGTTTCCAGCTGTACTCTATAGTACAAACCATTGTGTATTGCGGGCCATGTGGCCTTTCTCTTCTTGGTAAGACCAGTACCACAGCTAACAAGATAGACCTGTTTCCTTTTGAGGCAGGGGATAATTTTTTATTTAATTGAAAACTAGGAGAGGTGATGCTAACTTACACACCTACAAAAATGCACAATGAGTTAAGAAAGTTGTGCGGCCAAATTTTGAGGGAATGTATTGCTGTGAAGGCTAACACTTCCATAAGATTAGTTACAGGTAGGTAGCCGTGTTGGTCTGACGCAGTCAAAACAAAATTAAAAAATCCTTCCAGTAGCACCTTAGAGACCAACTAAGTTTGCACACGAAAGCTCAAACCTATGACAAACTTAGTTGGTCTCTAAGGAGCTACTGGAAGGATTTTTTTTCATTTTGTTTTGACTTCCATGAGATTCTCAGTTTTAGCAGATGAAGCAGTAACGTTGCCCCCCCTTTCTTACAGACCCTCTTTCTAAAGTAATGGCTTATCCCAAACCTGTTTGTTAGCAATGGTGGATGTGGCCTCCATCTGCATGAATTATCCCCACCACCACACCTCACTACCAATAAGACAATGAAAAGCGGCGTTCCAGCAAGATTTTGCCTTTTGATCTCCTCTCTGATCTAATGTAATTGTCCACTGGCAGAAGCGCTGTGAGGTGCAGAATAAAGTAATGAAGCTAATCTGATTTCTCCCCCTGCAAACCCAGGATCTATGTGCCCTTTTTGTATTAGGTTCCTAATGAGATTCCCTGGCCTGCATTCCAGCAGCCAGTGCTGAGAGCGCAGGGAGGGCTTCCGCTTCTCACACAGGGGACCTACCTCTATTTACATTCCACCCTTAATGGATGCCAACCTCCCCGCCCTTGAGTGACAAGGCGCCCTCCCTCTCTCCCTCCCCAAAAGACAGCCTCAGGTGGGAGAAAACGTCATGTGCTTGTGTGAACTGCAAAGCAAAACTGGACGTGGCAAAGCTGAGATACTTCAGAAGGGAAATACCATTGTCCCTGGATTCATCAGAGGGAGCAACATCACCAAGACTTCTTCCATCAGCATCCGAGGAAGAGGCAAGGCCTCCTCTGCTTGCCTGCCCTTGGGCTTCTCCCCCTTTCCCATTGGTGGTTGAAGGCACCAAGGGTGAACAACAGAAAATGCTCTCTGGGTCCCTATGGACTTCCTCTGCAGGAGTCTTGCACAAAATTGTAACCCATCAAGTTAACTACACCCTTGTGATCTGCTGGTCCTAGGGAGAGACGGCTAAAGCAATAGGTTTATTGAGCTTGTGGCGAGATATCATATGAGGCTCGACTGCTGAAGACTTGCAGCTGGCTTGATATATCACACATTGTTCAACCCTACTTATCTATGACTTGATTGCTGCCCAAAGGAGGATGTTGTGCTGTTACTCAGGAAGGCTCTCTTATGCATTTTCTTCTTTGTTTGACTTCCGTCAATGTGTGCTGTCCCCTCTTTTGGGTGGTCTGGAACCCCAGCAAGGTGAAAGTGTGGGATTCTGCCTATCTGACATTGACCAAAGGGTAACGGTGGGGGTAGCTGAGTTTTTAGTAGCAGTCCTCCAAGGAACAGGTTAACAGGGAAACCCACAGATTCTACATATATACAATCAGTCTATGTAGCCAACTGCTGCCTTTATATATATATATATTTCAAGGCTCTAATATGTGATTTTCGCTTTTATGGTTTTATTTGTAAAATGCCAAATAAAGGTTTGATAAGTAAGCATTTTCTTCTTGTAAAAGGAAATCTGCCCCCTTAGGATAAGGTTACCAGATTTTTCCCAATGAATCCGGGGACACTTTTCAACTTCAATGGATTTTGTCAGGGGACTGATTTGTAATTCTGGGGACTGTCCCCGGGAAACCGGGACGTCTGGTAACCTTACCTTAGGACCTTCCCAGAAATTCACCATCGGGGTTTGAAAAAGACTGTGTACTGTACACGCTCCCATTTGCTCAGCATCCAGTGCTCTCCCACCCCTGGCTTTGGGAAGTAGGACACAAATGACATTAGCCACAGTCGGTATCTCTCCTGTTATTTCTTATGGAATACTGCATTTTTATGCATTTCCCTCCAAACCAGCTTCTATCCAAATTGAGATAAAGAACTGCTTTTTAAGCCGCTAATGTGTACACAGCCAAAGCCCCCGCAGAGCTGAAAAGATACAAACAAGGGCTGAAGGGAATCGTTTGGAATTGTATTTAACTAAGGTCTCCAGGAGCTATTTAACAGCCTCAGCTGTGTTCTCTGTGGACAGAGGCCTGCACCACAGAAGCACCATACATAATTCACTACAAGAGAGCCCCAGAACCAAGCAAAGAGGCTAAATCGGTAATCACTTGAAGAAAAAGTGTTCCCTTCAGGTCAAGGTTGAAATCGTTGGTAAACCAGCATGAAAGAGATCACGTCAGACTCTTTGTAGGTACCCTGATTCTGTCTGGTCTGTGTAGTTTAATTACAAATGCCTAGATATCTATACCTATCTATCTCCACGTTATTTACAAGTCATATTTACTCTCCAGTGAAGCTGACTCGATGTCTATGCAAGGTGGACGATGGGAAGGGCATCAATGTTTATAAAGCCATCATTGATTCTGTCATGAAAGGCCAAACAATGCCAGCCCAATAACGGTCTTGTATTCTGTTCGCGGGGCTGTCCTGTCAGAGGTGCGAGGCACTACAACTTAGCCTGAATACAAAAAACACCTCATTACTTCGCAGGACAGGCAACGCTGCTAGTTATCGGCAGCAAGTGTGTGACTTCAGGAGTACAGTTCATAGGGAGTAGATGCCATCTGGCTGTCATTAAGTGGCTGATTGGGCCTTCCTGTGATTGACTGGTGATTGATTGACAGGTGTTCAAGAAAGGGAAGCGATGGGCGCAATGAGTCAGCTGCACGCGGGAGCCTTTTGTTTCAATCATGCTGCATGTATTGTTTCAGACTTATATATAGGGAGCATTTTCCGTGTGGGCTTTGCCCCAGTCTCTCCCTTTTTATTTTTTGCTCCTAGTGCATCAAGGCCTCTGTTTGAAGTACGCTGGAGGTAAGATGAGAGATGGGATGGGATTGAGAGAAATGCAGTGAGGGAAAAGGAAATTAAAAAGAAGAGTTATGGCTTGAATTTAAGAGCCAGTATATATTGACGTATCACTGACAAACAGCTCTCCCGGATCATGGTTCTTGGGGGGGTGGGGGTGGGAAGGAAAGGGTTGGGAGAAGGTACCCTAATACGATTATAGCCCGGAGGATTGCTAGGCCCATGACACAAATTTTCATATGCCAATCAATATGTACAGACGCCTCAAGCCTGCACAAAGACCTGGGCCACCTCACCCCCCCCCCAAAAAAGAACACCCAACTTTTCTAATTATAGCAAAGGAACAGCCAAGAGAAAATATGGTAATCAAACCAACAGGGACACTGAAGAAAGAAAATGTTCAATGTATTAAAATATATCCTTTATTTTTATTTTATTTTATTTGTAAAGGAGGAAAGAACTGAATCTGCTAAGGATCCAATGGCTGATGTCTGTATTGTTCTGCAGTTTTATACATCAGGAGTCAATATGACTACTGCATCTTGGGGGTAGGGAAGGGGGGGGGGGAGAATTTTTAAAAAATAAAAAGATGGTCTCCAAGCAGTTTATGAAGTGATAGATCATATATAAATAGGTTGTTTGCTCTCAGTACAGATGCCATCATTGCTAACTACTTTCAGGCTCTTTGAGAGCTAAATAATTTCGTAATGCATCATTGAACATTTAGTTGCTTGGATAGCAGATGGTTTCAGGGGTCCATCTGCTCACAGCAATGTTCTCAACAAGCCCCCTTCACCTTCACCAAAAGGTTCGAAAACGTCGGAATATTCATTCTTCACCACAGGTGCCTTTTTTTTGGAGACTGCCATGTGCACAGAGTTGGTAGCAGACTTTTATTCGGGAAAAGGTGGCTAGATCCAGTGCATTTAGTATATGTTGACTCAAAACACACACACACACACACACACACACACACACACACACACAAATGGTTTGCAATGCATTTTATTATCTGTTTGAGAAAAGGGGGGAGCAATGTGAAGTGGGTTTAGGATTAGGGTGTTAATGCTGAAGATGGAAGTAAATGTTACAGAGAAACAGGAGTGCTGGTGGAAACAGCTTCTTTGCCTCTGCATCTCCCTGTAATCTATAGGAGGAGGAGGAGGAGGAGGAGGAGGAGGAGGAGGAGGAGGAGGAGGAGGAGGAGGAGGAGGAGGAAGAGGAGGAGGAAGAGGAGGAGGAGGAGGAGGAGGAGGAGGAGGAGGAGGAGGAGGAGGAGGAGGAGGAGGAGGAAGAGGAGGAGGAGGAGGAGGAGGAGGAGGAGGAGGAGGAGGAGGAGAAGAAGAAGAAGAAGAAGAAGAAGAAGAAGAAGAAGAAGAAGAAGAAGAAGAAGAAGAAGAAGAAGAAGAGTAGTTTTTGGATTTGATATCCCGCTTTATCACTACTCAAAGGAGTCTCAAAGCGGCCAACATTCTCCTTTCCCTTCCTCCCCCACAACAAACACTCTGTGAGGTGAGTGGAGCTGAGAGACTTCAAAGAAGTGTGACTAGCCCAAGTTCACCCAGTAGCTACATGTGGAGGAGCAGAGACGCATACCTGGTTCACCAGATTACGAGTCTACCGCTCTTAACCACTACACCACACTGGCTCTCAAGGGTAGGGAACTGTGACACACACACACACCCTGGATGTTACTGGATTACAATTCCCACTATCCTTAACCATTGGTCATTCTGGCTAAGAGAATAAGAAACTGTGTCAGACTAGCTCAGTACTATTTCCACCAATTCAGCCCATCAGGCCTCCCCATTTGACTCCCCGTTCATTTTGGCCAAGCAGCACTCACCTGCCCTGTACCTAACATTGTATAAGACATCAGATGCAGGGCAAGTAAAGACCTGGTTTAGCTGAAGAGGCCTTACACGCACTTCAGATCAGCAGGTCAGCATTCCCTGCAAAGCTCTCTGCAGGACCAAACTATTTGAAGCTCCTTACAAAGCACAAGACCTGGCCATCAGCTGATTGCCTGGTCTTGTGCAGCATTTTACAGTGGGCTCTGAGCAAAGGCTCTGGAATCAGGTGGTTGTTGGGCCCTGTGAAAATTGATTGCGGGATGCACCTTTGTCCTCTTGGTCTGTTTTCATTTTTTTAAATATAATTTTTATTTATTTTATAATAAACAAAGGAAATACAGGGAAATATACAATCATCATTTCACACCTTCTTCCACCCCCCCCATGAGTCCCCTCCTGCCACAAGAAAGACCCATGCTGAGCAAATAGTCGAAGGTGGTTCATTTTAAGTGGCTGGGTTTCTCCCCTACCCCTCCTCTCCTCCCCAAGGCCCACCCCTGCCACCGGTGGGCCCCAGAGTAACAGGGGAAGACTGAGCCGGGTGCCCGCCCAACCAACATTCCCAACCCTGATCATATGTGTAAAAATAAAGAAAAAAGAAAAAAATTAGAAAATAAAATCCCTAGCCCACCCCCCCACCCCGGAACCCACAAAAAAAGAGAAGAAGAAAAAAAAGAGAACAAACCAAGAAAAACATGAAAAAAAAGAAAAGAAAAAATACATAAAAATTCCCAAATCTTCACATTATCATTATGACTTCCTCAGATCTCTTCTTCCTGGTTTTCCTAACTTCTGTAATTTAATATGGCGAATTTTCTACTCCAGTTTCAACTCTTATTCTTATAATATTGACTTATTCCTCCTCCTTCTTCATGCTGCCCCCCACAAGTCCCCTCCTGCCACAAGAGGAACCTGCTAGGTGCAGCACTTCAAAGGTTCCATTTTTGTGTCTGGGCTTCCCTCCCCCCCTCCCCCCCCAGAGCACCTTCTGCCACCAGGTGTTTCTGGGCAGAGAAGGAGGAAAGGCGGCCCTCCAACCAGACACTTATCTGAACACAAAAATACTAATACAAATCTAAGGATTGTTTCCCAGCCCATTCTTCTACCTCCCTCCAGAAAACTAAATTTTTATATCTACTAACTCTCCTTTCTCCTCCCGGTGACCTTCCCCCCCCCCTTGGATCAGCAGTCCTTTAACAAGCCAAGATTTCAGAAACCGTTAATCAATCACCAAAATACTTTTTAACTAGAATTTTTCACCCAACTCCCATTCTTTCCCACTTCCCAATCCAGGCCTCTGTCTCTCCCCCCCCTTCTGCCTTTCCTTTCCCTCTGTTGCCCATGCCCAATTTTTAGCCCCTCCAGGAGCCTTCTTTTCTTGAATCTTTAAGTCATATTGTTGTTCTTGACAGCTGTCTTTTTCCTTTTTAAGTCCTTGTTGTTCTTCCTCCAGATCACATTTTTTATATTCCATCTCAGTTTTTGCAAAATCCACTTCTTGTTCTTTAGTCTCAGGTAGACTTTCCACATTGTCCTCAAAGTCCTGATCTTGAACCAAAATCTCTGCACATGTTCTGCTGGAGTATTGCAGTGTCCTGTGGATGTCCTTCAAAATCTCTAAATAGTTCAGAACAGTCTCTTGGAAGCTTGTTGAATACATTGTTTTCATTCCTTCTAACCACAAACAGGCAGGAGATTAGGGGGCAGAGCACACTGGAAATTTCCACTCACTCACAGTTTCCTCCATCTTGGCTATTCCTTCCATTGTCTTTGACTTTTCCACAAATAAATTATCTCTTAAGTCCAAATGCTTCTCTTTTAATAAAATCTTACAGCCAATTAAACTCTCAACTAATTTTTTAAAAAAAATTCTTGTCTTTTAGCGGTTTTGACAGCTTTGACAGCTGTCAAAAATTTTTTTACCCCCTGACGCACTTGCTGTTCCTCAGGAGGTGCCGGCACCGGGATTTGTAAAGAGATACAAAGTCTTTGTTTCTTTCGGGTGCTAATAACAAAGTATCTTTTTCGGCTTTGGAATGTTTAATGCGCCTCTTAATCAGCCATTAGGAAGAGATCGACTCCCGTTTTTAAATCTCTTCCGATTTTTCCAAATTGGTAATTTTAAAGTCCAAAAAATCCCAACGAAGATTTCACTTACTTTGAAGAGGTCTTTTTTAAATTCTTGGGAGAATCTGCCGCTGCCCGGTAGAAGACTCGGGGCTTCGCTTCTCGGAGGAACCGATGTCGACCAAAATGGCTCCCGCGACTCCAACTCCGCTGGCTCTCGGAGACTCTACTGTGTCTCCGGGCAGCAGAGGAGTCGCCAAAAAAACGGAGCCTGCCGGTCTCTGAGCCTTCGGGACGCTCGACCCGAAGTTCTTGTGGGGAATCCGCGCGCCCCGCGGAATTCCCCCCCCCTCCGCGATGCCAGGGACTGCGGAGCTCGCAGTCCCTGCGCCTTCTTTGTCCGGCGCGGCAGACCGGAAGTGCTCTTGGTCTGTTTTCAATCCATGTGGGCAAAAAAAAAAAAAGAGTTTCATGATGTCGTTGTGATATTAGGCGATTTGAGCTGCTCACCTGTCATGGACTGGCTAGATGCAGAGAAGTGGTGGGAGGCAACAGTTGGGGGACTGCCAAGGGAAGAAGTCCCAGAGCAAGGGGATTGGTGGTGGAGTGATGATGAGCGGTCAGAGGTAGAAGGCGGAGCAGACTGGGAGGAGGTAGTGCCGGAAGCTGAAGAGGAAACAGGGTTAAGTGAGCAGGAAGAGGCCATGGCAGAGAGCAGTCCAGAATCAGTGACAGAAGCCAGAGGGGAGGGGGGGGCAAGAGGCAGAGATGAGGCATTGAGGCAGGCTGCTGAAGTAACCAGAGGGTCTCCCGCTTCTTCTATGGTCAGCTCCCCTTCTCCCTGGTCTCCCAGAACACGAAGAGGAAAGAAGAGGGCAGAGCAAAGAGAGACAAGACAAATGAGCCTCAGGTTGCTGGGGAAGGACCTAAGAGAGGATAAGCCATAGAGGACAGTGGAAGGTGAAGACCGTCAGTCCTTGCAACTGCCTCATTGGAGCAATACAAATTGGGAAGAGTTGCTGTGACCACTAGGCCTGAGCAGTTTTGTATTGCAGACCCGACTCCCACCTTGACATCACCATTCAAATTTGGTCCACAGCAGGTCTGCCTTGACTAGCAAGGGCTCTGTACTGTTTGAGACAGAGGTTACTCTCTCAGCCTTACCTAGAGATGCCAAGGTTGAACCTGCGACCTTTTGGCCACAAAACAAATGTTCTGCCACTGAGCTAAGGCACTTCCCCATCTTCCTGAGGATGATGAGAGTTCAAGTCCAACTACCTGAGGGTCACAGGTTCCCCACACCTGCTATAGGACCACTTCCTCCACTTCCTGTCATCAGCATGAAACTTTATCTAGCCCTAGCAGCAGCCACTGTTGAAGTGAAGCATCCACATGGGGAATTGATAATCTGTATGAACCAACTACACAGAGAAGTTGCCGTTTCCCAAGAATCTGCTACCCTTTCCCTTGCAGTTGCAGACACACAGTTGCTTAGTGCAAGGGGCAACGTACCACAGGGCCACAGGCTGCCACACAAGCTCTTTGCCACCTGAAACTGCCAATTGACATGTTTCCAGAGGGAGAACCATGTTGCTCCAAAAACAACAGTGGATGAAGTGAACTGTGGCCCACAAAAGGCTCATGCAACAATTTTTGTTAGCGTTGAAGGTGGCACAAGACTCTTGGTAGCTGCTGCTTTAACCAATTAATAAATGAAGCCACCAGAAAGAACTACAGAAATAGGAGCACGGCTAACGATTGGAGTGGCTGAATGGAAGCGATTGAGACATAGAGTGGCCACACCAATTATTTACTCTGAAGTGAGTGAAACATAGAACTCTATAAACACATTTTCACTATTGACTGATGGAAGATATGTCACTATACCAGCCATTTGTCAGCCTGCTAATATCAAGGCATTGGCATTGCTCTGCCTCACAGCAAAGCAGGGGGAACTCCGCAGAAGGTGACTGTTCTCCCACTCTGGCAGAAATGCTGATTATGCACTCAAGAAAGGACAGAGCAGTCACATCTTTTATTATAGGTCTTTGTTTTCCTCTACAGGAGCTATACACAGAGTGTTTCCAGACATCATTCTGGAACAAGAGCAGGTAAATGAGTTGATTGTGGCTCCAGTTTTCATGCTTAAGGGGGAAGCTATACAGAGATCCCATGCGGAGATTCGCACATTGATTCCACACCTTATCATCTATAACTCTCTGGAGGTTTTATTGTTTCCTCATTTGGATGTAGACAGGGCTATGTGCAAAAGTTGTCCATCAGCAGTTAGCACTTTGACAGCAGACTGGGCAGGCATACAGGAAACCCGGTCATCCTATTTATTTCCAAGCGCTTTTCGGCACTTTTCGGTACAAGCACTTTTCGGTACAAGTGGGATTTTGGCAGGTGCCATGTGAAAACAGAAGAAATGGAAGCCCCCAGCTTCTTTTATTTATTTATTTTATTTAAAAAATTATACTGCTTGATTGCAAAAAAACAAAAACAAAACCCACCTCTAGGTAACTTACAAAAGAATAAAACTAAAAAAATATTAGTTGATTTTTTAAAAAAAAATTCAAAAAGTTAAAATCCATGATAAACAAAAACCTTAAAGTACACGTCAACATTCTCAATATCTGGGTAGGCTTGTCTAAACCAGCGTGTTTTTAGCAGGTGCCGAAAAGAATACAAGTGAAGGCAGCTGCCTGGGATCAATAGGCAAGGAATTCCACAGTGTAATTGTGGCCATACTAAAATGTTGACTTCTTACAAACGCCAAACAAGTATTATGGAGTACCTGTAACAGTGCCAGCTCTGGTGATTGAAGCAGTTGAGTGGGCATATGCAGTATGAGCGAAGTCAATCACTTCTGCCTCTGGTCACATTATGGCAGCCTTCACTGACCTGGTGCCCTTCACGTGTTTTGGACTACAACTCCCATCAGGTTAACAAAAACTGCCCTATGAGCACATGCATGTTATCACTGTCTGCTGACTCAGTTTTTGATACTGTCAGGATAAGCACATGTCAATACATTTAGAAAGACAAAAAGGAGCCCTCCCTGATTTTTAAAAATGTTTTATCTGCCCGTCCTCATCTATTTTTATGAGCTCATTCTTCATTGTGTGTGGCAGCTACTAAATGCGATGCTGAATGAGGTTCTACAGCTGCTTAGGGAATAAGCACCCCCCCCTCCCCATATAAGTATATAGTTGCATTTTCCCCCTTTCATTTTAACACATACTATAAATCATGGCTGCAAACAGCACCTACAGTAAAATATTGTCATGTAAAATCATTCCGGCGGAAGGTTTTATTTGCATTGTACTCAAGAGTTAATGTGTCAATAAAAGGCTATGATTTCACCTGAACCACTCCAAATAGATGGATCTGGTTTTACAAGCTGTGTATCTAGTCCCTGCCAATTTGCATCCAGACAGGTAGTCCCAATCCACTAGGAAGTTCTCTTGCACAAGTCCAGTTGCAATGAACGGGAGCGGTTCTGCAACCTGTCTTCTTTTTTGTTCCCCTGACTTCATGCAAATCCAGGGATGTGATGAGGCACTCTAAAACCTCCCATGGAGGCTGCACTCTGACTTTATGCAAATCTAGGATAGTGATGCTGGGAAAGCAGCCCATCTAGGAGAAGTAAACTCCTACCCTAAACCTCCTCTGCCTTGCAGGATGTCTTCAGAAGAAAAGGCTAAGGAGTAAACTCTATATAAATCTGAAGTGACGTCCCTAAGATGGACGCCTTGTACACCTGCTTCCAGCAACTCCTGCAGCCAAGCTGGTGCCAAACGTATTGCTCTGCTTTCCTTTGGACCAGACCAGCGAAGCCGGGAGGGGGTCTTGTCATGTGGGCAGCCCAGGACCTCCATACACACTGCCCAGGCTGCACCCTGGGGAGGTCAATTTGGTGCTGCTAATGCAGCAGTTCAGCTTCACCCACGGAAGTGCACTCCATTGTCTCTTGAGACAGACGGATGCCAGCAACAATGCTGTGCTACAAATCCGCCAATAGGGGCTGTGCAATGGCTGACTCATGCAAATATAGAGCTCTAATATATTAGTATTGATTTTTTTAATTACTAGGGAGGGCAAACATTTTTTTCTGATTTAGTATGAACCATGTTTTGAAAGAAAAATCTCTAGGCTTTAGAGCACCGGTGTTGTTTTGGAGTGAGCATTGCCTTGTTTTTGTTCCTACTTGCTGCATAGCCCCTCCATCTCTATATTGGTAATAGTCTGTTAAAAGAACCATAAGTCTTCAGCTTCTTTCATACAAAAAAGGAAACCAAACCTGCAGAAGATTTGATTCATAGATTTGTAGAGTTGGAAAGGACTAGGACCATCTAGTCAACCCCTTGCAATACAAGCATTTTTTTGCCCAACATAGGGCTTGAACACATGACCCTGAGATTAAAAGCATCGCGCTCTACTGAGTAAGCTACTGACTGACATATTGCTTGGGATTTCCCATTACCTGAAGATGCTGGAGACTTGAAACAGCCTCAGTCTGAAATGCCAGAGAGCTGCTGCCAGTCAGTGAAGACAATACTGAGCTAGATGGACCAACAGCCTGACTCAATACAATGCAGCTTCCTATTGTTGTTCCTTTACATCCTCCCCCCTTGCTTCTAGAGCCAGGGCCGGTTGGTGCCCCCTTAGTGTGCTGAATTTGGCCCAGGCACTGCCAGTTGAAGACCCTTACTTTATTGAGGCTGCACTCCTGAACCAACTTAACTGGGACTAAGCCTCTTGAACTGAATAGGGCTTCCTTCTAAGCAGATATACATATGGTGGTGGCGGTAGCCATTATAACAATCAAACCTTTTACACAAGTTGCTCAGAAGTCATTTCTGTTTATGCTCATAGTGCTTCAAACTGTGGTTTGGCTTGCTTGAGAGTTTAACGCAAAGCACAAATCCACAACTGGCAATGGTCCTCGAGCCTTAAAAGAAGAAAAAAACAGCTAACAAGCATGACAAATTCTATAAAGAAGTTAGACATCAGTGAGATGGTGAAACACTGACATTCCACATCTACTGCCCAAATTTTTGAGGCAGTGCTCAAGCTGGGAAACCACCACTGGCAAGAGCAGTTGCCATTTTGAATTGTATTTCTTCTCACACAAAAGCCCTGCATGAAAGATAATCAAGATTTTAATCTGTATTTACAAATGCAAGCAGACAGATCTCGGAAATGGGAATCATGCAAACTATGTCATATTGTTTATTGCATCACTTGCTAAATGCATTCTTGTCTGATAAATAAAGCTGCCACATGTGGACTTCTTTTTAATTAAAAAAAGTAAGGTACAGAAGTTTGCTCTTTTTCTGCATTTAGAACACAGTCTACAGCTTAGCAATTGGGGAGACAAGCATAAATCTTTGGTCAGCTGCAAATCTTTGCTCAGGCATTCCCCAGACATTAACTAGTTCTTCAGTACCTTCAGTTCATGATGTCTGCTAATATTTATTGAACATTTTCCTGGAAGGTGTTATCATTACATTATTGCTGTCTCGATTGCTCTTAACCACTTTGGTTTTCACTGAATGAAAGCAGCATGTAATTACTGTAATCAATAAAGAAAGCCAACTGCAAAGTCACAAATCAATCATAATGTGTCTGCCTGACCAACCTCACAGGGCTGCTGTGAAGATAAAAGAGGAAAACTATGTACAGTGCCCCTAGCTCCTAGAAAGAAAGTTTACCCAATGGATCTTGAGTGTGTCCAAGCTGGTTGGTCGGATTCAATACAAACAGGGAGATCTGTGCCAGTCTTGGCATGCTTAAGGCAGATCTCAGGATTTGCCTCTTTTTCTCTTGTGCACCGAGAGATCCTTTGTAGATGTTCTATACAAAGATCTTAATTTGCAAGGGATTCCCCCCCCCATTTCTTGCAGTGCAGGTAGCCCATTCATGCACACATTCCTTTTATGCACAGATCTCTTTACCATAGAGAACTCAGAGGCGGATTTTAGGGCAGTGGTATCAGTTCTGCCACATTGGATGCTGAGCCTGGGAGACATCACAACTATTACGGTATGTAGTGAACTGAGAAGAACAGAAGGCTAGATGTGGGTGCTGCTGAAATTTGGAAGACCAAAGTCCCAGGAATTCAGGTAGCCTTTGTGTTTGTTTTCACAGAAGAGCTTTGGGCATTATGGGGGAGCAGGAAGCACATTGTCTCATACTTCCCATTTAATAGACTCATTAAATTGTAAAGTTGGAAGGGACTCTGAAGATCATCTGGTCCAACTCCTTGCAATGCAGGAATATGCTGCTGTCCCACAGGGGGAGCGAACCTGCAACCTTGGCGTAATCAGCACCACACGCTACCCCAACTGAGCTATCCAGGGTAGATTTTGCACAGTCCTTTGTAGTTGCTAAAGTGGAACTCCCATCTCTCTCTCTCTCTCTCTCTCTCTCTCTCTCTCTCTCTCACACACACACACACACACACACACACACACACACACACCCAGTCATATGCAACATATTCACAAGGTGCACAGAAAGCAGTAAGTGTCCTCACTTGTGGAAGTGCCATGGTCTGATCATTACGCTCTGAAAGCCAGGATTGACTTCCCGCCCCCACCCTGCCTGGGTGGCGAGCCTATTTGCGCTCGTCCGCAAAGGCTGATGGTTCCTTTTGGGGGGGTCAGGCCTTGCAGGATCCTGCTCCCCCTGGCGGCTCACTAGATGAGCTTGTCGAGAACTAGAATAAGCGGCTCTTGGCGGCCATCAATGAGATCGCACCTAAGTGCCCTCTGCGACCCCGCCCAAACCAGGGCCCCTGGTTTACCAAGGAGCTCCGGAAAATGAAGCGGGACCTCAGACAGCTAGAGCGAGTATGGCGGCATGCTCACGATGGAGCCTCAAGAACATCATATGGGATACTTATGTAAGCCTATGAGATGGTAGTGAAAGCTGCAAAGAAGTTTTACTTCTCAGCTTCCATTGCATCCGCTAGCTCTTGCCCGGCACAACTTTTGGACCATCACCTCGCAGGCGTGGGGATTCAGGGCACAGTCCGACAATGGCTGCACTCCTTTATCTCAGGTCGGGGACAGAGGGTGGTGCTAGGGAAGGAGTTGTCGCCGCGGCACTCCTTGGTGTGTGGAGTCCCGCAGGGCGCAATCCTTTCCCCGATGCTTTTCAATATCTTTATGCGCCCCCTTGCCCAGATTGTCCGGAGTTTTGGGCTGGGTTGTCATCAATATGCTGATGACACCCAGCTTTATCTGTTGATGGACAGCTGCCCTAACTCAGCCCAGAACACACTGACCAGATGCTTGGAAGCTGTGGCTAGATGCTTGGAAGATGTGGCTAGCCGGTTGAAGTTAAATCCTTCGAAGACAGAGGTCCCCTGGCTGGGTCGGGACGACATGGGGTTGGAGAGCCAACTCCCATCTCTTGCAGGGACTCAATTAGTGCCAGTGCCTTCTGTCAAGAGTTTGGGTGTAACCTTCGACACCTCCCTTTCCATGGAGGCGCAGGTTGCAGCTATAGCAAAGGTGCCATTTTTCCATCTCTGCCGTATCAAGCAGTTGGTCCCTTACCTTTCTCGCCCTGATCTGGCCACAGTGATCCATGCGACGGTCACCTCCAGGCTTGATTATTGTAACTCGCTCTATGCGGGGCTGCCCTTGAAGCTGACCCAGAAACTCCAGCGGGTGCAGAATGCCACGGTGAGGCTCCTTACGGGGTCCCTGCTACGGGACCACATTCATCCAGTGCTTTACCAGCTGCAGTGGCTCCCAGTGGAGTACAAGGTCAGGTTTGACCTTTAAAGCCCTATGCAGCCTGGGACTCTCGTACCTACGGGACCGCCTCTCCTGGTATGCCCCGTGGAAGACCTTAAGGTCCACAAATAACAACACTTTGGAGTTCCCGAGCCGCAAGGTGGTTAGATTGGTCTCAACTAGGGCCAGGGCCTTTTAAGTACTGGCCCCGACTTGGTGGAACGCTTTGTCACAAGAAACCAGGGCCCTGTGGGATTTGACATCTTTCTGCAGGGCCTGCAAGATGGAGCTGTTCTGCCTGGCCTTTGGTTTGGACTCAGTCTGACCCTTATGTTCCCCTCCCCTTATGATTTTGATTTATGGGCTACTACTAAAATGAGGCTGCATTTTAAATGGTATTTTAACCTGTATGTTAACCCATATTTTAATTAACTGTTTTTTCTTTTTCTTTTACGTTATATTGTAATTTTATTGGTGTTAGCTGCCCTGAGCCCGGTTCTGGCCGGGGAGGGTGGGGTATAAATGAAAGTTTATTATCATTACTATTATTATTAAGTTTCACTTGAACTTTTCGATATGGACCTAAAAGCAGCCTTATAGAATTTCAGGCTATTTGCCCACCTAGCCCAGCATTGACCGGCAGCAACACTCCAGGGTCTGGAGTGTTCGCATCACCTACTGCCTGGTGCTTTTTTAAAGGAGATGCCATGGATTGAACATGGGACCTGCAAAGCATGTCCTCTATCCCTACATGACGGTCCTTTCCATAGGAAGCAGAAAGTATTCGTGCTTCTTCTCCCAACATCTCCATCCTGCCAAAAGCTGCTGCTTGAGTATCTGCACCATTGCGGGGAGAGGGCAGTGAATAAATCTTAATGTTGCATTCGGTTCTGAATAGTTCCCTTCCCCCCCCCACTTTCACGGCATGCTCCTTGGAAAAGGTAGTTCACCTCTAGAAGGCATCATGCTGCTTGTTTAACAGTTCAACAGCATTTGCAACCTTATCACCTCAATCTTTCAACTATGCTGCTTTATTTCCTCGATGGTCTGCTTCTCTCCCCCCCCCTCGTCCCACCACCCCCAGCACACCTTTCATAGTTAAGTAAATTACTGCTCAAGGGTCATATAAAAGTCAGCTGGGTTACATAATTTAAAAGAGCATGTCCAATTGCTTTTTTAAAAAATAATAATATATATATATTTAGCAAGCCCCAAATAATCCTGATCTTGGATTTGCCACCCGGACACCCTTCTGAATTATTTCAAGTGCTCTGTGTTCTTTAAAAAAAACACCCAGCATGGGTTCCCTGCACCCATATCAGCTCCCATTTAATGAAGTTGTTAAAGTAGCAAGACTGACAGGTTAATTATCCTTTATAAAAGGGGGACAAATTGAACTGTGTCTTTCCATCATTTTTTGATATATCAAGACGCTCCTGAGGTGCTCAGATGCCACTCTGGCGAATAGAACAACTAATCCACTCTGCTATTCTTTCTTGACCCTGGTTGCCCCAACGGGGCCTTGCGGTATATTGCAGTGGCTTTTTGTTTTGTTTTGTTTTGTTTCACATTCAACAGATTCAACTTTATTATGAATTCAGAAGGATTCCCCCCCCCTTCTCCATATGTTAGCTGACAGCTCCCCTGAAATAACTGATGGCTAAATTTAAACTCTGATGAAAATTAACCCAAGTGTTAAATGCAAACGGGGAGCCGGTTGGAAAGAAAAGAGTTATCATAGTAAATGCCAAACAGTGGAAAATGTGTGTAAATTAACGGAGCCACACTGGTGACAAGCTGTCAGGCAGTTTGATGGCTCTCGACAGTGCTTTAGTCCCACTGAAGTTGGCCAGAGGGCAGCACGGACAAGTCCTGCTTTTCAAAAAGACCGCGGGATGCTTGACAGTAACGCTAACTAGACTGTCTAAAGTTCATGGTCAAATGAGAGGCCTCTTTAAAAGCAAAAGAGAGAGAGAGAGAGCACAAAAAAGCTGTGTGCTAAACAGGATCCGTCTGCTTGTGCTATCTGAATGAGATATCAAGCAATGCTTTGTACCAGTGGTCACCAAAGGGAGGAAAAATAATGAAGAATATACAGTGGAACCTCTACTTATGAATGTTTCTACTTACGAATGTTTCTACTTACGAACGGAGCTCCGTCCGCCATATTGGATGCGGTTTAGATAGGATTTTTTCTACTTATGAATTTTTAGATAGGGTTGCTTCGACTTATGAATTTTTTCTCCCAATGCATTCCTAAGGGATTCGACTTACAATTTTTTCCGACTTACGAATGTGTGTTCGGAACGCATTAAATTCATAAGTAGAGGTACCACTGTATGCAGCCTCCAATTTAGTGGGAAACACCCCTGGAATTTAATTGCCAAGAAAATTTTATCGGGTTATACTGCCCAGATATGCTACCCCTGAAAATATGTATTAAGAAATGTTATAATTTGCAAAGCTTTAGCCATAAAATAAATGGTTTGGTTTCAAATGTTGCATTCCAATGGGGTTTTCAATCAGGTAAAAATATTTGTGACTGTCCATAAGCAATATTCTAAGTATGTTAGGTACAATATCATATGCTGACATTAAGATAAGGGTCAGCATCCAACAGAGGACTACTTGATTTTTTTTGGACATTGTCAAAATAGATCTGGGATCCCCAATGTTCACCAAAGTTCAGGCGTTCACATTTGCACATGGGTTAGTTTGCATGTTTTGGGGCTGGGCCATATATTACAGGAGCTTAATGCTTAATAAATATTGTCATATTATTAATTCAGCCACAGCTCAGCTGGGGCAACTGTGTTAACATGGACAGATTGCTATTTCTGAGCTGCAGTTTCTTAGCTATAACGTAGAAACTATGAGAATGTGTGACACACAGTCAATTGTATCAATGACATAAGGATTATGAAAAGCCCCCTGTACAATGGAAACGATCTCCTTTTGAAATGGCATGAATCCGCTCTCAAAGGCAGCTGTAAAAGAACACTCGTTGAAGCCCTATAGAAGAGCTGTGATTATTTTTATTGAAATGGAACAAAACAAAGCAAAAAGCCCAGCCATGGTATTGGATCACACCCAGGTATTCTACAGACATGTCAGTAAAATGTAGAGGAATTTGTAGTCTCATGTCTGAGGGCAGAACTTCATAGAAGTACTAGTAAGTTGGCCCTATTTAAATATAGTCATACCTCGGTTTAAGTACGCTTCAGTTTGAGTACTTTCAGTTTAAGTACTCTGCGGACCCGTCTGGAACGGATTAATCCACTTTCCATTACTTTCAATGGGAAAGTTCGCTTCAGGTTAAGTACACTTCAGGTTAAGTACGGACTTCCAGAACCAATTACACTCATACTTCGGGTTAAGTACGCTTCAGGTTGAGTACTCCGCGGACCCGTCTGGAACGGATTAATCCACTTCCCATTACTTTCAAAGGGAAATTTCGCTTCGGGTTAAGTACGCTTCAGTTTAAGTACTCCGCGGACCGTCTGGAACAGATTAATCCACTTCCCATTACTTTCAATGGGAAATTTCGCTTCAGGTTAAGTACGCTTCAGGTTAAGTACAGACTTCTGGATCCAACTGTGTACTTAAACTGAGGTACCACTGTACATAGTGTGATATCCAAGTAGACCCAGTAAAATCAATGGACTTTGGGCTAATTGTCCATTAATTTCTTTTTTTTTATGATAAATCTTTATTGATTTTACATAATAAAGAAAAACATACACAACATATTATCCCCCTTCGTCTAACCCCTCCTCCACGAGCCCCCTCCTGCCACGGGAGAGTCCTATGAAAAGTGGGCAGTCGAAGGCGGTCCATTTTATAATGGGGTTTGTCCCCACCCCACCCTCCCTCCCCCCCAGAACCTCCCCCTGCCACCAAGAGGCTCTAGGATGACAAGGAGAGATGCAGGTGAGTGTAACTGTCCATTAATTTCAGTGGGTCAACTCCAAGCTTGACTAAACATTGGCTGTCATCCCAAGATTAAACTCTGAGGTTGGGTGTCTGAGCAGTCCTGTGTTTCGCATGGAATTTGAGTGCAAGGCCCTTTAAAATACAGCTGACTGGAACGTTTTCCCGCACACACCCTGTTGGAATGCACAGTGGAGTACTTTTCAGTGGGCTGTGCCTTTCCAAAACTATGATTCTTCGAAAAGGCCTTGCACTGCCTTTCTGAGCCCACACACAAAGAAAAGATCCTTCTTTGTTTACAGTGTAGATACATTAACACTACATTTGTACAGCAGATATGTGAAAGGAATACCCACATGATAGTTGGCGAGCTACATGATAAATAAACGTACTACCTAAACTGTAACAGTGCAATTTATCACATGTCTGCAGCCAGAACACCTGCTTAATAAGACATCTCCCCTTGTGCTCACTCTATCATTTCTAATTCTTGTGCAGAAAGAAAGAAAGAAAGAAAGAAAGAAAGAAAGAAAGAAAGAAAGATTGCTTTTCTTCATAAATGTTGAATTTCCAAATAAATTGCATTTCTTCAAAATCTAAGATTGGCATTCTCCCTCCCCCCCCCCCCACAAACTGCTTTTCTTGAGGGTACTTTATATTGTCCTTTAAATGCCCCCATATGTTCAAGATCATTTTGCATGGTTATACAAGGAAACAACACTTAGCTTGAGAAAATCTGGATCCAACGTCTAGGTGTTCCCCTGCATAGGAAGATACAATAAATAAATAAATCACAAAACTGTTGATTAATACAGCAACACAGCTGGCAAAGCCTGGCTTAGTTGTCTTTGCAGGGGGAGGTGTCCTCCCTTAGGATTTGTTTGTTTGTTCTGCAAACCTAGGGGTTTCCCCAAGCCTACTGATACCTCTTTATGGTCTATAAATGCCCCATTGTGGTTATATGTCAGGACTGGCACTTGGAGAAGTGAGATTACTAGCAGGCTTTATCATGAGAGCTGTACTGCATCTATATACCTTGACCGTCTTGGCTACCGGGTAGTAATGATCAGTGGAGCTCTCTTAGATGAACCTTTTGTTTAATTCTATTGCCAACATTAGGCAACGAGCTCTTCAGGCCAAGAGCATGCCTTACCCGATAAAGTATATTTGGATTAGAATTGGTTCTGTAGCACAGCATTTGCCAAGCTGGTACCCTAAAACTCCATCATTCCAGGCCATTGGACGTGCCAGTCTGGGCTGACGGCTGTAGCAGTCCAAAACGCCTGGAGGGCACCAGGTTGAGGAAGGCTGCTGTAGCAGATGCTGTGGAAAGCAAAGGGCTGAACTCCAATAACTCTTATTTGGAGTAGACCCACTGAAATTAATGGACCTGAATTAGTCATGGCCATAAATTTCAATAGGTTTACTGGGAGGAAACATTAGTTGAATATAACTAAAAGATTGGGTTTGGTAGATCAATTACCTTAGTTCTTACCATGAACTTGTTTGAAGTGGCAGATTCTAGAAGGACCACACTCTTCTCTCCAACTACCATCTTCCTCATTTGAAGAGGAGGAGGGAAATCTTCCCTACAGAGCAGGAGGCGTCTAGTTGACATTTTGCTTTAATAATATATTGTTTACCTGCACTGTGCCTTTCTATCCTGGCATCCTCAGGTATTCTTGTATCAACAGATTAGTGTATAACAGGGAGCGGGGCAAGGTCGCATATGCTGAAGAGCGAAGAACAAAGAGGGGGGAAAGCAGCAAATAGCAATGCGTCGTTTACCCTTCCTTACAATTTAAGAACTGGGGCAAGGTTTGGAGCAAAGAGAAATGTGAAGGGCGTTAGGAGTACTAATGTGTTGATAGTCCTTTCAACTTCCAGGTCTTTTAAAATGGAAAAATAGCATAGAAACGAATGACTGCATTAGGTCTTCTTCTAGAAAATGCAGTCCTGAGCAGTTTCTACAGTGGCCATTGGGAAGAACTTCAGCACCAGGGTACAACCTCTGCTTTGCATGCAGAAGGTCCCGGGTTCAATCCATGGCATCTGTAGGTAAAGCTGGTAGAGTACCCTGCCTGAAATCACGGAAAGCCAGTGCCAGTCAGTGTAGGCAGTACAGCCATACCTCAGTTTAAGTACGCTTCGGTGTGAGTACTATCAGTTTAAGTACTCCGCGGACCCGTCTGGAACGGATTAATCCACTTTCCATTACTTTCAATGGGAAATTTCGCTTCAGGTTAAGTACAGACTTCCGGAACCAATTGTGTACTTAAACCGAGGTACCACTGTACTGAACTTGATGGACCGGTGGCTCGGCTTCCTGTGTTCCTATGTACTTTATTTGAAGCACCTGAGAATGGTCCTTTATTTGGAGCAGCCCTCTAGTCTGAAGGGTTGTTGGGACCAAGTCCCACTTCAAGAAGAAGATCAAGCAGCAGACGTGAATTTGCCCATCGCCACTTATCACCTGGACAGCAAACTGAGCAGGGACAACAGTCACCTGATCACAGTCTCCACCGCTATGGTGAGGTGGACTACATGTTAATTGTGGCAATTGTTTCTAAATCTGCATGTAAATTAGCGACTTCAAAACTTATGCACACCTGTGTCCTCTTTGGGCTTCTTTTGGATGGCACATTTCCTCTTTTGGGGAGATGCATCAATGACCACCCTATCAAATTCCTGTGGCCCACCCTGCCCTATGGGTGCTATTGGCTTTGTTTTATTTTTAATTCCATGAGATCCTTGATCACGGGTGTCATGTACCACACGTAGTTTTTGCCTGAGGAGCAACATATGCACTGAAAACACACCAACTTAAATATTTTATTTAAGGGAATTGTAATGGTAAATACACAGGGTGGCCTCTTGGGTTTGCTTCATGGAAACTTAAGACCAAAAACATTTTAATTAAATAAATAAAGCTCAGCTCCTAGCTCAGAAAACTATTTGTAGAATCGTGTTAAAAAGTGGAAGGCTACATACAAGTCCAGACCAAAATAAGTCTTCTGTATCTTTATTAGCAACCTTCTTACATAATTCTGACTTTCAAATGCTCACAGAGTGCCTTGTGCTTCATGTTGATTCCACATCTCTTGTCCTCTCCTTGTTCAGGCCTCATCCTCTCCTTGTTCTTTGCATTGCAGTTTTCACTCAGAATGCCTTGTTTGGTTAAATAAGTAGGGTGTGTGTGTGTGTCTGTGATCTTTCTGCTTTCATTGGGGTCAGGATCAGGCCTGTAGCAAATGCTGTGGAGAGCAAAGGTCAGGCTTGGTAAACTAATGACCTCCCCAGGAGCCACTGTCAGCTCCTCTCCACTTCTAAATATGTAGCAAATGCCTCTGTTCAAAGGGCAATCACTGAGAGCATGTTGTGTTCTCTAGTTTGGCAGACATTTGCTATTCATATTTTAGGAAATAGATGGGCCTCAGAGCCCAGTTAGATCAAGTGCGTGGCATCCATGACCTTAACTCTGTGGCACTAAGGCATAAGGCACCTCAAAGGAATACGACAGAACTTTGCCCAGATAATCTTTGGTTGCCTGTTGATAGAAAGCCAACTGTTCACTGGCTATTGGACACATACATATACAAAAGCAGGTGCCTACTGTATAAATGCAAGGATGGAGGAGGAGGAGGAGGAGGAGGAGGAGGAGGAGTTTGGATTTGATATCCCGCTTTATCACTACCCTAAGGAGTCTCCAAGAGACTAACATTCTCCTTTCCCTTCCTCCCCCACAACACACAGTAAGAGGCTGTCTCATATTCATTTTGTCTAACAAGACCAGCACTGTTTACTCTTAATTCCAAGGCTCTCCAAAGTCTAAAGCAGAGCTCATTGCTCCCCTGCACCCCTAAAAAAGGTTCAAAAATGACTTGCAGTCAGGTGGTTCAACTCCCCACTTGCGCAAGATGGTGCCACCCAATTTTAGGCAATCTCCTTCCTCCCACTGTAGCTCCCCATGGCACATCCCAGGCCTTCTCAGGAGACACTTTCAAGGCAACCAGGAGATAAACCATGGTGGTGGAGGAGGAGGAAAGTCTTACTGCATGAAAATACTTCTGTTCATTGGGCAAGTGGGTTGGATACAAGTATTTATAGCAGGGGTATGGAACCTGTAGCCCTCCAGATGTTCATTCAGTCAACACTTTTGCACCCCACTATTCATCAAATGAGGGACCCAGGTGGCGCTGTGGTTAAACCACTGAGCCTAGGGCTTGCTGATCAGAAGGTCAGCGGTTCAAATCCCTGTGACGGGGTGAGCTTCCGTTGCTTGGTCCCAGCTCCTGCCAACCTAGCAGTTCGAAAGCACGTCAAAATGCAAGTAGATAAATAGGAACCGCTACAGCGGGAAGGTAAACGGCGTTTCCATGTGCTGCTCTGGTTTGCCAGAAGCGGCTTTGTCATGCTGGCCACATGACCTGGAAGCTATACGCTGGCTCCCTCGGCCAATAATGTGAGAAGAGCGCGCAACCCCAGAGTCGGTCACGACTGGACCTAATGGTCAGAGGTCCCTTTACCTTTACTTTTACTATTCATCAAAAAAACATATGACTTAAAAACAGCCCCTGCCCTCAGACTTACAGTCTAGGGCTGGATCTAGACACATCAAAGAAGCATTTCAGTTAAATGCCTTGTAAACCCATACAGGGAAATCTGGTTGGGAAAGACAGGACTCCACAGCGCCATATACAAGGCATATAAAAAAAATTTCTTTACCAATCTAGCTGAGTCCTAGAAGACTGAAAACAAAAGGAAACGGAGGAGGGAGGGGGAGAAGCAAGCTCAGGCACTAGATTTTGGTTGCAAAATTCTTGCAATGATTGGCTGGATTAGAATGATTTGGAGAGGAGTCAAAAGATACTGCCTTTCAGGAGAGCCAATGGAAAAGCCATGCAGTGCCATCTCCCTCTCTGGAATAGCCTGTGCTAGATGGCAGCTGAGGGTGGAGTCAGATATTGTTGGGCCCCAACTCCCTTCAGCCGCAGGCCAACGGTCAGGGATGATGGAAACTGCAGAGCATCAATATCCTCTGTAAAGTAGGGCATGAGAAGTCTAGAGACCTTTCTCTAAAAGGTCATTGAACATCTGTAAAGTAAGGAGACCTGGTCACTTTAGTCTGGGCCTAAGTGCTGCCCTTGTTATATTGAAACGGACTTGAGCTGCACTTTTACTTGTACAGATAGCTGCAGCAGAATATATCCTCAGACTTCATTCCTTGTAAAGCCTCTTTTATAGTTTCCTTGACAGGAAGCTTCACAAGGCTGATGCAATGCACAATCCTCTTTTCAAGCTCTGCAGCAATGGAAGTTCATGGTATGCCTTCCAGATGATACCTGACGTACAAAGAAATAGCACACAGGTCACACCTGTAATTAGATCCATGTACTAAAAAGAATTGCAGCATGCCTGGTTCTGACTGGTGATGGCGAGACGTTTATCCCTTCACATGTTAGTTTTCTCTCGATATATGCAGGTGCGTAGCAAGGGAGGGGCGAAGGGGGCAGTCCGCCCCTAGCTCCACTCTGGCGGGGGCAGCACGCGGGGGGCAGCACCCGCGGCCCCTGGCCCGCCCCTCGCCTCCTCCGCCCGAGCAGGAAGAAGCAGTGTGCGCTACGGAGCGTGTTGCCGGGCAGCTTCAGAGCATGCCGGCTGAGCAGAGCAGCAGCGCCAACCCGGACGGACTGCGCATGTGCAGACATGTGCAGTCTGTCCTGGCGCATGCGTCTTGCATCATGATGTCACGACGCATGCGTCAGGATGCATGCGTGCTGTGGAGCGATGCCCCGCCCCAAGGGGTGTCGCCCCGGGCACCCAAGCGGCACCGTTCGCCACTGGGTATATGGATTTGCCTCTGCAAACCTCAGAAAGAAGCGCTGTGTGTGTGTGTGTGTGTGTGTGTGTGTGTGTGTGTGTGTGTGAGAGAGAGAGAGAGAGAGAGAGAGAGAGGGAGTGCTCTATATATAATTAGCAAAGATAACCTTTAAAAAAGCATTTTATATAAAAAAAATGAACAGTCCTTTAATGTTTCTAGAAAAGGAGCATCTTTATAAAAGGGGGATAGCCATTCAGTGCACTTGAGCTAACAGACAGCTGTGCTGAGTGAACCTTTATTGATTCTGACTAGTACTGGCTGCGTCAAATAAACTGCATTTCAGAACTGTACGCATTTTTAAACAAGTTCCTGACCATAAACTCTTCGTCAGGTTATGAACCTGAAAAGCCCAGGAATCCGAAAGACGCCGTTCTTTCCCCCCTTCTTGCAATATGCCGTATCAGTCTGCCCAGATAACTGACACTACAACTTCCTCCGAATAGCTACCGCTCGCCTTCCTTCCCCCATCTTCTCCCCTTCCTTGCCATCTGTTCCTGCTGCTCAAGCAGCCTCCCTCCTCTCTTCTCACCGGGGCCTGTCTAAGCAAAAGGGTATTAGAGCCTCTGATGAGGTAGGCCTCAGGCCTCTCCATCACTCCTAGCCACAAGGAAAGCACCAGCTGTCTGGCCTCATTTGCATTTTCTCTCCAAAATAATGAAATTAGCCATGAGTATCCTGAGGTGATGCAAGACGCAAATTTAGGCTGGATGTGTCAGCATGTGATGGGAAGGGAGGGGAAGGGGAAGGTCACTGAGGCGTTTGGCGCCTGCCCGTGGTATTCAGCATCTAAGGTAGCATACATAGGATTTCTGTACTGTGAGGAGAGAGATGCAAGAACATTTTAACTGCCGAGAAGTTTAACAGTGGCGTAAGCACACGCTAGTGGAAAAACAAGGAACTTTTACAGATCCGTACAAAGACAATGCTATTGGAAGTCAAGTTTGGGTGGTTGTTTTTTGAAAGCCGAAGCCCATGGCAACCAAAAAGACAGAATGCATGAGCCCTTTGACTACCAGTAGGTAATACTCAAGCACCAGCTGATAACCCCAGTCTCATAATTCTACACAGCAATTTACCATAATTTGTAGGTGACCAACTGCGACATTAGTCTCTAATGAGGTTTCCTAGCCAGATTCCAGTATTTCCCTCCTGTGGTACATAATGTTCACCATTTTTACTCCTAGTCAAGGGAGAAGACATTAACGAATTTGTTATGCAGCAACACAGATCTCCGATTGCTGTGCTGTATATTTTATTTCCTCGGTGTGGAGGGATAAACACATGCTTCTCTTTCTCTTTCTGCTGATAAATTTGTACGGTTTATGTCTCATAAATCTAAATTTTCCACCGCAAACTATTTTAACCTGAAATAACAGCTGGGTTCCCCCCCTCCCTTTGCTTTTGTGGTGGCAACTCTGCAAACCGCTTCAGCTAAGAGACTTGGGGCAGCATCCAACTGGAGACGTTCTATGCAAGGGCCATTGAAAGAAATGGGAGCTTTACAGGACTACAGTTAATGCACAGGACCCGTTACTCCTTTCCTACGTATGGAAAGGGCATTTTCAGTTGTACCTCTCCATCTGTGCAATGCTGTCGCAAGCAAGGCCTGCCTCACACTTTCACCGATGTCTTTTCAGCTCCAGGTAGACTTACCTTGCCATTTCCCCAGGGCTTTTGATGGACGGAGCTGATTATGTTCTGCCGTCGCTGTGCTGCCAAAGCTTCCTCTGGCTATTACGGTAGTTGGGCTTCTGTCTTAACTCCCTCCTCCCCATGTATCTCTGTGTATATGAATTGTTGGTGTTTGTTTGAGGAGGTTAATGTTTCAGATGAATTGTAATGGCACAGTATTTATGTTTTAAAATGTTCCTCGCTTGGAGACCTTGGTAACAAGCAACTTGTTGTTGTTGTTGTTGTTGTTGTTGTTGTTGTTGTTGTTGTTGTTGTTGTTGTTAATGGACAGCTGGCCTTGAGCAACAAAACTTGCTAGTGGGGTTTCCCATTGGATTCAGGCTGAACTGTACCTATCAAGCCAAGACTATAGCCCTGTCTACAGTTTGCCTGATGAAGCCTTTGGGATGGCTAAATGACTTTTTATTTTTATTTTTCTGTACCTGTTTTACTTATTTTTACTTATTTGTTTTGTTTTATTTTCCTGCAGCTGTCTTTTTTATTTTATTCATCTTTTGTGGTTGCCTTGGTGGGTTTTCATTATCAATGATCGTAATAGCTGTGCTTTAAATACACATTTCTTTTGTGCTCCATTGAGGACCCTGGGGTTTGAAAATCGGGACTTTGTCCATATGAAATGAATGAGGCTGTTGAGTCAGGCTGCCAACAAGATCTCCTCAGCACCACAGGTACAATGTATGTCACAACTTGACATGCGGGTGCTGCAACGTTTATGGATGCTTCCACTGTCAGCATATGCAAGAAGCCTATAGAAGGAGTGTGGAGGTTTATGATGTCTGCTTGAGAGATCCACCAGGAGCTGCTGGATCCATGTGTTACTCCCCTGGAAGGGTGAACCACCAAACTGCAGGAGCCAGCTTCTCAATGATAGGCTGACTCTGCCAACACAGTCTGGCCATTAACTTATTCCAGGGAGGGAAGAGT
Organism: Zootoca vivipara; assembly: GCF_963506605.1. NCBI lineage: Eukaryota > Metazoa > Chordata > Lepidosauria > Squamata > Lacertidae > Zootoca > Zootoca vivipara. Next base: position 92,619,805 of record NC_083278.1, read on the forward strand.
ATAAAAGTGCTCCCTATATCAGTGGAACCTTGATTTTCCTGAGCTCTGGAGCACATTATCCTCCTGGGTACCTAAGAAGTTTTCTGTGGGACAGCAGTCACTTTTCCACCAGGGAAGACCAAAAGAAAAGGCTTTTCAGAAGAAGTAGGAAGAATGCGTGTTTCACTCTAGCTTTAACATTGTCTAATTGGCTTTCCTGAATGTCAGTCATTGCTATCATTTCATTCATTGGCCAAAACCACTGAAAGGCGGAAGCAGGCTAATTTCTCACGGAACAGATCAGAAAAATAGTACCTGTACATTTTACCTCATATATTGGGTTCTACAAATGCTAGAAGCGTACTCTTAGAAAGAAATAAAAAGTTGGGATTATGGTTCACCCAGGAGGGACAACTGCCCCCCTGTTCTGAACTGCAGACCCAAAGAAGGACGTACGCATTTTCACCTGACCAGACGAGGGCATAGGTGGCAAATAGCCAAATCTTACAGATAGTTTCTTTTCTCTGGGCTCAGAGCCCAGCACCCCAAGAACACATATAAGGATAACAACAAAGCAAGCCGATTAGCTTATGTCAAAGTGTGTGAATATAGCATATATGAGCTCATTGCTACAACTATTACCAATTAATTTGTGGGATTATACCAAGATAGTGTTTTTGGAGAGAATCTGGAACACTGCCCCCCCTCGCCCCTCATAGATGCCCGTGGGTACCACCTCTGCATGTTGGTTAATACCCAGTTCTGGACTCTAGATACTTCCAATGAAATTGCCTTTTTCAACAGTATAGCTGTTTGCGGCTCTGGTAGTAGCTCTTCAGTCCATTGCTCATTTCCCATAGGAGTTTTAAACATCAATGATAAAGAATTTCCTATATCCACTTTCAGATGGATGATTAAAAGGAATGATAGAGATAAACTGGCACTGGGAAAGCTTTATTGAATCCAACGCTCATTTTGCAAATCCCCAAACCGTACTATTTCTTAGCTCAACATTTCTTACGTTGCCTTTTTGCCCCACTCTTCCACCTCAAATTATTGTTTCAAAACATGCAACCGAGTGGGTTTTTTGTTTTTGTTTTTTTAAAAAGCAATGGCACCTCTGTTTAACTATCATTCGCAACAAAGAGACCTTCTTGGCAGCACTTCATGTCAGTCAAAAGTCTAGGTCAGACACTTATCAATTGACCCTGTGTTAAAGGTAGACACTCATTTCAGCATCTGTCAATAGCATCTTTTGATCCATTTATACTAGAGGCTGCATCACTAGAGTGATTTATAAGTGAGCGTGCATAGACTTTAAAGAAAGGACAACACTTATAAAAAAGATAGGGGGGGGCGGAGAGGGATCCTACAGTGGGCTGTCTTATATGTTGGGATTTTAGGACTTGATTAGAATGCTTCGTTTGTGATGTTGTAATTTAGGATCTGTTCGACTTATAGGAAACTTGGCATCATTCATTAACAATGAAAAGTCCTTGTTATCGCAGAGTCCTCTTCTGAAATCAGCGCCTATTCATAAAGCGTTCCATTATCTGTTCAGTGTGTAAGGCCCTTATAATTATGAACAGCGCTTCCTGCTATTTCCTAACCTAGGTTTGGTCTCTAAACTTCCCCTGTTGAGGTTTTAATTACAAATCTGCCAATCCTGGTCCATTTTACACAAGACAAGGGAAAGAAATGTGAACATTAAAAAAAAAAAGTCACAGAGGGGCCCAGGAAAAATTTCCTTGACACACACCCGCTGTGACACCACAGCAATTGAAGAAGGCCTGTCATTTGCCTGTCAACCTCTGACCTCACCCAGACATATTATGAAATGATTTGAAAAGAAATATCAGCACCATAGTGCTGGCTCTTTCAAGCTTTGTGCTGCCTGTCCTTGATGTCAGTCAGGAGTAGCTAACTAGCACCCACAGTGCCTTTTCCATTATTAGTTTTTTTAAAAAAATAATTAACAAAAAATCTTACAAAATATCTGGAATAGCTTCTGTTAGCAAGACTAGCTTTTGTCAAGTAATGACTTTATGACATAAGGTATTGTTTACCTAGGCATCGTTCTCTTACTTGCATTTTAATGAGCCTAATTAATAATAAGTTAGAAGTCCTCAGCTACTTCTTCACAGCTGGACCATATGCACTAATTACACCAAGTGAGCAAACTTCAACTAATCCCTTTCATCAGAAGAAATATTTTAATTCCAAAAAAAGTCTCAATGTGCTCCCCCCACCCCCTTTTTTGTTTTTTGTTTTAAAAAAACCCCATGAAGATCTGATTTTTTCATACCGGCAAATTTGCACAGGAATCAAAGTAAACATTGAAGGGGCAATATCCTATCAATTTATTATTATAATTTCTAGTTGTAGGCTTTATTCCTCCATGCCATAGTAAGAGCATGGCTGATCAGAGTATGTTAACAAGTTTCATTTCTTATACGTGCTGTATTCCTTTAAGGCAGGGGTCACAAAACACCGTACTAAAAGACAATGATATTGTTAAAATCCTGAAATTCCTTGTATCTGATAAACCTTTAGATCTCATGGTTGCAAATACATGTGCAGAGATATGGGGCATAGCTGTCAAGTTCTCCCCTTTTTTAAAGGGAAATTCCCTTATGCTGAATAGGCTTCCTCACAAGAAAAAGGGAAACTTGACAGCTATGATATGGGGTGGAGGAACCACAGCTCAATGGAAGGACTATAGTAAGGTTACCAGATTTTTTTCAATGAATCCGGGGACACTTTTCAACTTCAGTAGGAATGATAAGATTTTGTCAGGGGACTGATTTGTAAATCCGGGGACCGTCCCCGGGAAACAGGGACGTCTGGTAACCTTAGACTGTAGCTAAGTATCTAATTTGCATGCAGAAGATTCCAGGTTCAATCCCCAAATAGTGCTGGGAAAGTCCTGTCTGAAACCCTGGAGTGTTGCTGCCAATCAGTGTAAGGTAACACTGAGCTAGTTGGACCAATGTCAGGCAGGGCAGTCTCGAGCAGGTCGCGCGCCCTGGCGCTGAGGGGCGGAGATCGCTCCGGCGCCCCCGCCCTCGTAGGGCGCAGCATGACTTCCGCGCAGCTTCACCATGCAGCGCCCTGCCTACCGGCCCGGCACCCTGGCACCCCGCGCCACCGGGACTCTACCTAGAGCTGGCCCTGATGTCAGGCATGGCCAAACCTGGCCCTCCAGCTGTTTTGGGACTACAATCCCCATCATCCCTGACCACTGGTCCTGTTATCTAGGGATGATGGGAGTTGTAGTCCCAAAACAGCTGGAGGGCAAAGTTTGGCCATGCCTATAAGGCAGCTTCCTATGTTCCTCTGTAAGATTACATGCACGCAAAAATTCCCTTGTTCAGTCCCCAGGAAGTACAGGTGAAAGCATCTAGAATAGCAGTTCTGAAAGCAACTGAAACAAGCAGTTTTAAATTGGACTCCACCATCACCCCAAATCCACTGGGTTATACCCTAAAACAAAGAGTAGCCGAGACATGGTTGGCCATCAGATACTTGCTGAACTACAAGTCATAGAATCATAGAATCATAGAGTTGGAAGTCCCATCAGTCCCAGCCAGCATGAACAATGGAAAGGCATGATGGGAGTTGTAGTCCAACAACATGTAGTGGGTATTGCATCGGCTGCACCTGCTCCAGAATTGCTAGGCTGCTTCCCTCCAACACACGCTCCTGGAGTCTGTTCTCTGGCTTCATCCCCAGGACTTGCCTGGATACACAATTTCTTCTTTTAAGAGATGGAAACCGCTGGCTTCAGGTATGCAATAATTCAATATGGAGGAAGTCATCTCTGTCCAAAAGGAGCAGTAACTGGTGAAGCAGCCATTGCCCAAATTAGGCATGCCTAGCCATGGAGGCCACCTGAGTCTCCAGCAAACATGTTAGATCCCAAAATGGCCAAACCAAATATAAAAAAAAACCAGGGGTCACTCAGGAAGGGAAGCTCCCATTGGTGGGTTTGCTTCTTGGGCTAGAAGGAGACAATTTTTGTTTGGAACATGCTATGGAAAAAAAGGTTTAAACTTTCCCCTTCCACACACTATGGTTGGACCACTCAACCTTGCCTGCTATGCATTTTTAAAGAACCAAACATAATCATGGTTTCTAATGGCTAGTTTGGCTGTAGGAATTCAAATTCATTAATCCTTTTTAAAAAAACTGAATTATTTTACTTTAACTTTCAATAAAAAAATTCCTTCAGTAGCACCTTAAAGACCAACTAAGTTTTTATTTTGGTATGAGCTTTCGTGTGCATGCACACTTCTTCAGATACAGTGAAATGGAAGTTTCCAGGCACTTATGTAGAGAAGGGGTGGGGAGGGGTGGGGATGGGGAGGGGGGATCACTCAGAAGGGTGGTGGAAATGGGTGATTGACTGACTGATAGCTGTTGATGACCGCAAACGACTGCAAATGGTTTTGCATGAAAAAGCAAGGGTTGAGATGGCTGAAGATCGCTTATCATGTATAATGAGATAAGAACCCGATATCTCTGTTCAAACCAGGTCCCTCCATGGTTTTGAGCTTGGTGATAAGTTGCAATTCAGCAACTTCTCTTTCCAGTTTATTTCTGAAATTCTTTTGTAGTAAGACAGCTACTTTGAGATCTTGTATAGAATGTCCTGGGAGATTGAAGTGTTCTCCTACTGGTTTTTCTGTCTTCTGGTTCCTGATGTCAGATTTATGTCCATTTATCCTTTGGCGTAGGGTTTGGCCTGTTTGTCCAATATAGAGAGCTGAAGGGCACTGTTGGCATTTGATGGCATACACAATGTTAGAGGATGAGCAATTAAATAGTCCTGAGATGGTATGTTGGATGTTGTTGGGGCCAGTAATGGTGTTGTCTGGGTGTATGTGGCAGCAAAGTTGGCATCTGGGTTTATTGCAGGCTCTGGTACCAGTGTCCATGTTAAGTCTGGTGGTTGTATTATTGTGGGTGAGGAGTTGTTTAAGATTGGGTGGCTGTCTGTAGGCAATGAAAGGTCTTCCTCCCAGAGCTTGAGAAAGGGAGCGGTCATTGTCCAGGAGAGGCTGTAGATCTCTGATGATGCGTTGTACTGTTTTAGCTTGGGAGCTGTATGTGATGACTAGTGGTGTTCTGTTATTTTCTTTTTTGGGTCTGTCTTGCAGCAGGTTCTCTCTAGGTATCTGTCTGGCTCTGTTGATCTGTTGTTTAACTTCATCAGGTGGATATTTTAGTTCTAAAAAGGTTTGCTGTAGATCTCTTAGGTGAGATTCTCTGTCTGTAGAGTTGGAACAGATGCGGTTGTAACGTAAGGCCTGGCTGTATACGATGGATTGTTTGGTATGTTTGGGATGGTAGCTAGAAGCATGTAGATATGTTTGTCGGTCAGTTGGTTTTCTGTATAAGGTGGTGTCTATACGTCCATCCTGTATTTTTATAGTAGTGTCCAAAAAATGTATTTCTTGCATAGATTGGTTCATTGTTAGGTTGATGGTGGGGTGAAAGTCATTGAATGTCTGGTGGAAGGTTTCCAGGGTCTGTTGTCCATGTGTCCAGATAATAAAAATATCGTCAATGTATCGCAGGTACAGGAGAGGTTTGAGTGGGTAGGAGTTAAGGAAACGTTGTTCTAAATCTGCCATGAAGATGTTGGCATACTGTGGGGCCATGCGGGTGCCCATGGCTGTGCCGCTGATCTGGAGGAACAGGTCATCACCAAATTTGAAGTGGTTGTGGGTAAGGACAAAGTGGCAGAGTTTGGTAGCAAAGTCCGCTGTGGTTTTATCTGAAATGGTGTTCCTTATGGCTTGTAAACCATCATTGTGTGGGATGTTGGTATATAGAGATTCCACATCCATAGTGGCTAGTATAGTATTGTTAGGAAGATTGTTCAAATATTGTATTTTCCTCAGAAAATCTGTGGTGTCACGTACGTAGCTGGGAGCACTGATAGCATATGGTTTCAGAACAGAGTCCATATAGCCGGAAACACCCACTGTAATGGTGCCAATACCTGAGATGATGGGGCGTCCTGGGTTTCCTGGTTTGTGTATTTTGGGTAGAAGATAGAAAGTTCCTGGCCGAGGTTCCGCTGGTGTGTTTGTGAGGATCTGTTCTTGGATGTGTAGGGGTAGCTCCTTAATAATCTTGTTCAGTTCTTTTTTGTATGCTTGTGTGGGGTCTGAGTCCAATTTCATGTAAAAGGCAGTATTGGAAAGTTGTCTGTGGGCCTCTTGGATGTAATCAGTTTTGTTCATGATGACGACAGCTCCACCCTTGTCTGCCTCTTTAATTATAATGTCTGGGTTGTTCCTGAGATTTTCTATGGCTCTCCTTTCAGCATGGTTTAGATTTTGTTGTAAGCGATGGTGTTTTCTGGTCACATCCGTTTGGATTCTGTGGCGGAAGCATTCGATGTACAGATCTAGTGTGGTATTGCGTCCATCAGGAGGGGTCCATGTGGAGTCCCTTTTTGTGTAACTTCTTTTCGGTGGTAGTTGGTGGTCAATGTTCTGTTCATTGATGCGTTTGGAGGGTGATGGTTGTTCCCCAGTAAGTTGAGAGGTGTTGTGTTGTGGGGATGTAGTTTGTTCTACTTTGTCTTGTTCTTGTGTGTGATGAAAATACTCCTTCAGGCGTAAACGGCGGAAAAATGCTTCCAGGTCCCCGCAGAACTGAATCATGTGTTGGGATTTGGCAGGGCAGAATGATAGTCCCCGTGAAAGGACGGATTCCTCAGCTGGGCTGAGTGTTTCCTTTCACGGGGACTATCATTCTGCCCTGCCAAATCCCAACACATGATTCAGTTCTGCGGGGACCTGGAAGCATTTTTCCGCCGTTTACGCCTGAAGGAGTATTTTCATCACACACAAGAACAAGACAAAGTAGAACAAACTACATCCCCACAACACAACACCTCTCAACTTACTGGGGAACAACCATCACCCTCCAAACGCATCAATGAACAGAACATTGACCACCAACTACCACCGAAAAGAAGTTACACAAAAAGGGACTCCACATGGACCCCTCCTGATGGACGCAATACCACACTAGATCTGTACATCGAATGCTTCCGCCACAGAATCCAAACGGATGTGACCAGAAAACACCATCGCTTACAACAAAATCTAAACCATGCTGAAAGGAGAGCCATAGAAAATCTCAGGAACAACCCAGACATTATAATTAAAGAGGCAGACAAGGGTGGAGCTGTCGTCATCATGAACAAAACTGATTACATCCAAGAGGCCCACAGACAACTTTCCAATACTGCCTTTTACATGAAATTGGACTCAGACCCCACACAAGCATACAAAAAAGAACTGAACAAGATTATTAAGGAGCTACCCCTACACATCCAAGAACAGATCCTCACAAACACACCAGCGGAACCTCGGCCAGGAACTTTCTATCTTCTACCCAAAATACACAAACCAGGAAACCCAGGACGCCCCATCATCTCAGGTATTGGCACCATTACAGTGGGTGTTTCCGGCTATATGGACTCTGTTCTGAAACCATATGCTATCAGTGCTCCCAGCTACGTACGTGACACCACAGATTTTCTGAGGAAAATACAATATTTGAACAATCTTCCTAACAATACTATACTAGCCACTATGGATGTGGAATCTCTATATACCAACATCCCACACAATGATGGTTTACAAGCCATAAGGAACACCATTTCAGATAAAACCACAGCGGACTTTGCTACCAAACTCTGCCACTTTGTCCTTACCCACAACCACTTCAAATTTGGTGATGACCTGTTCCTCCAGATCAGCGGCACAGCCATGGGCACCCGCATGGCCCCACAGTATGCCAACATCTTCATGGCAGATTTAGAACAACGTTTCCTTAACTCCTACCCACTCAAACCTCTCCTGTACCTGCGATACATTGACGATATTTTTATTATCTGGACACATGGACAACAGACCCTGGAAACCTTCCACCAGACATTCAATGACTTTCACCCCACCATCAACCTAACAATGAACCAATCTATGCAAGAAATACATTTTTTGGACACTACTATAAAAATACAGGATGGACGTATAGACACCACCTTATACAGAAAACCAACTGACCGACAAACATATCTACATGCTTCTAGCTACCATCCCAAACATACCAAACAATCCATCGTATACAGCCAGGCCTTACGTTACAACCGCATCTGTTCCAACTCTACAGACAGAGAATCTCACCTAAGAGATCTACAGCAAACCTTTTTAGAACTAAAATATCCACCTGATGAAGTTAAACAACAGATCAACAGAGCCAGACAGATACCTAGAGAGAACCTGCTGCAAGACAGACCCAAAAAAGAAAATAACAGAACACCACTAGTCATCACATACAGCTCCCAAGCTAAAACAGTACAACGCATCATCAGAGATCTACAGCCTCTCCTGGACAATGACCGCTCCCTTTCTCAAGCTCTGGGAGGAAGACCTTTCATTGCCTACAGACAGCCACCCAATCTTAAACAACTCCTCACCCACAATAATACAACCACCAGACTTAACATGGACACTGGTACCAGAGCCTGCAATAAACCCAGATGCCAACTTTGCTGCCACATACACCCAGACAACACCATTACTGGCCCCAACAACATCCAACATACCATCTCAGGACTATTTAATTGCTCATCCTCTAACATTGTGTATGCCATCAAATGCCAACAGTGCCCTTCAGCTCTCTATATTGGACAAACAGGCCAAACCCTACGCCAAAGGATAAATGGACATAAATCTGACATCAGGAACCAGAAGACAGAAAAACCAGTAGGAGAACACTTCAATCTCCCAGGACATTCTATACAAGATCTCAAAGTAGCTGTCTTACTACAAAAGAATTTCAGAAATAAACTGGAAAGAGAAGTTGCTGAATTGCAACTTATCACCAAGCTCAAAACCATGGAGGGACCTGGTTTGAACAGAGATATCGGGTTCTTATCTCATTATACATGATAAGCGATCTTCAGCCATCTCAACCCTTGCTTTTTCATGCAAAACCATTTGCAGTCGTTTGCGGTCATCAACAGCTATCAGTCAGTCAATCACCCATTTCCACCACCCTTCTGAGTGATCCCCCCTCCCCATCCCCACCCCTCCCCACCCCTTCTCTACATAAGTGCCTGGAAACTTCCATTTCACTGTATCTGAAGAAGTGTGCATGCACACGAAAGCTCATACCAAAATAAAAACTTAGTTGGTCTTTAAGGTGCTACTGAAGGAATTTTTTTATTTTACTTCGATCCAGACCAACACGGCTACCTACCTGTAACTTTAACTTTCAAGGTAGTGCTGAGAGTGTTTTGATATGTATTGCCATGTTCTCTTCCATACGAAAGACACAGGCTCTGTGTGTGCAGCTTGTCTAAAGACCCATTACCAGAGGTGCTCTTGGCTACAAAAATATTTTAGGGGGAACCTTGGTGCTGAGCAAATTTCCCGTCCCTGGCTTAATCTAACATTAAAAAAAAAAACCCACTCAAAAGACACCCTTCCACGGAGAGAGTTCTCTGCAACAGCAGGAGACCTTGTCCTTTAGGAATTTTTGTCTCGCACATTTGGCCTAAATTCCCCTTTGTTGCTTTTCATTACATTAGCTCTTGTTATATTCCGCCAGATGACCCTAAACAATTCCACTAAACAATTAATGATTATCCTATCCATCCTTCATTTGCTGTTTAGCTACAGCTATATGCCTTTTACTCCTTTTAATCTTTAGTTTAATGAAGTGTAATTAATCAGTCTCACAATGAAATATTGAATCTTGAAATTTCTCAATTCTTTCATAATAAGCTACTTCATGCATAAAAAGCCTGCTTGGAAGAAGAATTAACACAGCTGCTTTCTCTCCCTTGTTTGGATAAACAATCTCCATCAAAATGGGAATATCACTTAACAAAACTGTAACAAGTGTTATTATAGTTTGCAGCAGAGGGAAACTTTCCAGAGACACAATTTAAACGAACTTGAGGTTTCTGTTCTGTGGCATTCACTTAGAAGTCTGAATGCTATTGATTACTTGTCTAATTTGTATTATTTCCCTTGGCCTCCCAGACAAACCGGACTGTTTTGCTATCCAATCTCCTCTCAGTGAGACATTTGTGTTCTAATCCTCCCAGCCTTGCTGAATGCTCAGAGGTCTTTTGGCCCAGTTTAGAGTGTTGTTGTAACTTTCTTTAGATGTCGGCACTGTGAGAAAAAGAAGAAAATGATTGGGGGGGGGGAAACGGGACAGGATTGCCAACCGAATGAACAGAAAACAATATTTCCTGCTGCGCTATTCTGCCTTTGCCAAAGAATGATTAAAATTTATCATGGACCCTGGGGGCCATGTACTTGCCTTCCAACATTACACAGCTGAAAACAGGGGCATGTTTGGAATGCTCTGATTCCAAAGATAATCTACCCTCATGGCATACACTAGGATCCACCACTAAGGGCTCTGCAGTACTTTATGACTGCCTTCCACTGATTTAAAAGCCAGGAGGGTATGTGTGCGTGCACATGCTTAAAGATATGCTAGCTAGAAAGCACAGTTGTCCTGTAGTCGGTTAACGATAATCCAAATTATGCCTCAGCAACTGCAGTGTGTGAAATAGTAGGCTGGAAACTGCATGGGCCCTTAGTGTTCCTGTTCATTCACTGACTGTGCTTCAGACAGTAACGTTTTGTTTAGTGAATGGAAAGCTTGCCTGCTCTTGGAATGGGTCCTGCCTTCATCTTACTGAAGAACCCTTTCCATGCGCGCAGCTCTCTTTCCAAGAATGGCGTAAAAAGGTCAGGATCCCATTTGTAGCTCAATGTATAGAGCATCTGCCTTGCATGCCCCAAGGTCTCACATTCAACCCCAGGCATCTACAGGTAGGACTGGAAGAGAGCTGCCTCAAATCCTGGAGAGCCGCTGTCAGTCAGTGCAGACAATACTGAACTAGATGGCCTAGATGACTCAGTAGAAGACAGCTTCTAGTGTAATCTAGAACCAATGGTGCACATTCAGTCCATGTTCTAACTATCTTTCCTGTGGCAAGTGAGGCAATTTGCAGAATCTCTTAACATTTTCGTCCCCCAAATCAGGACATCAGGAAGGGCGTGCTTTGGGTCACACCAGAGTACCTTCTGGTCTGGTGCCCTGGCATGAGGGACCAAGAAACGGGACATTCTAGGATCCAAACAGAAGCCGTGTTTGGTTTCTGTGATCCTGAATGTCCCGCTTAAAATGGGACACTTTTGGGGGGGTGTAATAATTTGTTTGGTGACACCACCACCAGCTGCTATTTGGTGGCAGAGGGGAATTCTCATCCAAACCCTTAAGTACCAGGATGTAGTGCTGAACCCTGAGGGCACCGGCACAGTTTCTGACTGCATAGTCCCACTTCTGATGGAATCTGCTCTGACATCAGCAAGGGAAATAATTAGCAATCATGCGCTTCACAGTGCTGGCTGTGGCGGTGACTACCTCTACTGCTTCCCCCTGGTGCTTTAATATAGCCTCTCCCCCACCCACCCCGCCACACAGATTGCTGGTGTTAACCCAGCAAATCTCCACACCAGCTTCCACTGCTTGGGAGTGGGGGGGAGATAAACCTTGAAGAAAACTCTAGAAGCCCCAAAAATGTTAACAAGACATTCCCCGGAAGAAGAAGAAATGGGGACATTGGTGTATATGACACTTCAGTTAACAGGGACCCTGGCACCTTGATTCATAGCTATGATCCTAGCATCCCTTGCCTGGGATAGTTCTGGTTTTCCAGCTAAACAGGGACCACAGGATTATATGCATAAGCTAGGCCCACCCGCTTAGCTAAAATGCCTTGCACCTCGATAGCATCATCATCAAATGGCCAGAAATCAAGGCATAGTTCAGCACACTCACCTTTTGTTAACTGATGCTTACGTGTATACTAGATGTGAAGTATTTTCCATAGATGGCAATGACTACTAAATATTTGGATATGTTGAATAAAACAAGTGCATCATACCTGATCATCAGGCATGTACTATATATTCTGTATGCACAGTGCAGTCTTAATATGTCTTTCTCCAGAGAGGAGCCACTGGGCACAGTGGAGGTACCGTAATTCTACATCTCAGACACTTCCAAATTGCTCTAAGTGGCAACAATATCACACAATGGGAAGTGTAACAGAAAGTGCTTTGTTTCAGCATATGGGTAGCTCTGTTAGCTAATCTGTGAAGGCTTGCTTCAGGATCTCAATACTGTATGTAGATTTCAGATTGACCAATGCTCTGATTCAGTTTATGTAGTTCCATGCACACTACCTTTAAAAGCACACCCACTCCAAAAAAATAAAAAATAATTCTAGGTACCGGTATTATGGTTCATGCCTCACAAAGTTATGATCCCAGGGATCCTTAACTAACAACAATGCACATAATTATTTGATGGGAAATTGTTGCGCTGGGCGCCATTTAGGCCTCATTTTTGTCCAAAGGCTACAGTCTTAAACTTTGGAGGAAATCCAACAGAATAGTAAATGTGAGGCTTTCTTCTGAGTAAACACACATAGGCCTGGGCTATATAACTCTATTTCATCTGCTAATCCTTGCATCTGTTTGAATAACCATTTGAATACTTCGTATTTTCTTAGTTTGAATTGATACATCTCGGTGTTTATTTGTCAATATACATTTTTATCATTTGTCAGCATACATTGAATGGAGAAATCTCAGCTGATCATTCTCGTGCAATCAGATCAGTTTTTTTTAATAAAAAAAACCCCCAGTCGTTATGTTGCTTTAATACTTGGGCAATATGTGCAATTAAAATTGCATGGAATGTATTAAGAAATGGTTGGTGGTGTCTCCAGGGTTTGCTACAATTAGCAAAAACTGCTTTATGTACGCTGGCAGTTGGATTTAAAGGTAATGGTGTTTCATTGATGGTGCTCAGATGTTGTGAATCTTAGAAGTACTCCCAGTGGTGATAAATTAGTGGGCAGAGGGCAAAGGAGACAGCCAAAATTGCATGATAAATGCAATTTGCCACATGGCCACTGCAATCTATCACACTGAGGTCACCAATACATATGTGGAGTGGGTGTCTGCATCAGAGTTTTGGGTGTTGGCAAGCACATCAAATGTGCCTCACAAAGTTTCAAGATTGTGGTGCTCTTGGAGTTTCACTGCTGTGTGATTCCTAGGCTACGTTTAGTACATTTGGAAGGAACACAAATTTCACACAAATTTCAAACACTGGCAAGCCTTTAGGATTTGAACCTGATTTCTAAAATCCCAAACATTTACAAATTTCACTTTCCCAAGGGAAGGCAGCAAAAACAGGAACAGGATATACAGTATGCTGTGTCAAGCCAAATGTTACTGTTTAGAGCATGGAAGTAAAGGGGATGATCATCCAAAAGTTTTTGAAGGGAAATTTGAAGGGAATGAGAAGGGTGGCACCATGCAGGGATCCTGGGAAAAGTGTTCCAGCTGTGCAGGCTGCAGCTGATGGAGTTGTGGTCAAAAATACCTGGAGGGCACCAGGTTGGGGAAAGGCTGCTCTATCCGCTATACCCCACTGGCTGTCTTCTGTAGCTGCCTCCTTGGCTTCCCCCTTCAAATTCCTCCTTGCATCTCAGATTGTCTCTGAACTTGGAAGATACCAGATAAGAATACATATTGGAAGCTGCCTTGGACCAAAGCCAGGTCAGCAGCTGTCCAGGATTTCAGGCTGTGGACATTCCCAGCCCTACCTGGAGATGCTGTGGATTGAAGCTGGGATCTTCCCCACATTTCCCATATCTTGATTGCTTTTGTGAGAACACAGTCTGCATATGCAGCATGTTAGAATGCACCCCACTTTGTTTCCTGCTGCAATCGCTAAAGAGATTTAGTATCACCCCCTTTAATTTCTATGGGTTTTCCCAGTGAAAGTTTATGGCATTTTAAATACCAGGGGTGGCAAAGGCTGGGCTTTCCCTCCACCCCCACCCCCACTGGAAGTCTCACTTAAGAAACCAACTGTGTTTGCCAGAGGAAGCTCATGACATGCTGTAAGTTTAATTATGTTCAATTCATTAACACAATTAGAGCTGTGAACAATTTATTGACACAGCCAGAAACACTTAGAAACAGCCAGTAAGTCATAGATTATAGGAACTCATTCACCATTCTTTTGCAATGTGAGCAATACTCCAGCAAACTATTAAATCACTTCAGAGCATGGCTTGAGTCATAGTTTTGTTTTTCCGCTCTCTGATGTAAAGTCCTACAATAACTCAACTGTGTTTTGGAAGAAAGTGCTACATTGTGCCCTATTAAATTAAACCATTAATCACAGCACACCACCTTAGCTCTGAAATAACGAGAGCTAAGTCATCAGTACTTATTTTCCTTTTTTAAAAACAGAAACAAAAACTTTGTACAAAGCGGTACAAATTACCTTGGGATTTCTTAGTTGTTTGTTTTACAGGCAGAGAAGGCAGCCATAGCAGAGAAATGATGTGGTAATAGTTAGAGCAGCCATAGGGAACTTGTGGGTCTCTGGAGATTGCTGGATTTGAATTCCCATTTGGCTGGGGCTGGCAGGAGTTAGTGTCAGACCAAGACTAGGGGGAATCAGCCTCAAATCCCCATGAAGTCAAGGGCAGCTGCCAGTCAGTGTAGACAATAATGGCCTAGATGGACTAATGCTATGATTGTATAAAGTGTCTTCATATGTTCAGTGGTTAACCTTGGTTGCTATTTTTCAGCTAACCTACCCCACAGGATTGTTGTGAACATAACATTGGGGGTAATGGACTGGAATCCTTGAGTAACCACCTAATTTCTAGCCAGGCTCCTTTTGCTTTAAACTATCAGCGTTCAACAATTTGCAGTACAGTCTGAAATTCAGCAGGCAAAGTGCCGATTAGTGTATCCACTGAGGAGTTGGGAATGAGACACAGAGCTGCTGCTTTTGGTAAACAGGCCTTTGCCTATTGTAAAACGCACACAGTTCCACCTTCCAAGGCATCCGTTCATTTTTTCCTATAGCAAGGAGGGACTCACACAGACCTGAATCAGGAAGATGGGGAACGAGAAGGTTCACTGTGCAACCCAACTCCGAACCCCAAGTGCACAGAACCGTAAAGCCAGGTCCAGACCCAACATCAGCACTAGTTATGCTTGGGGAAATCCTGAGCCCCTGGTCAGATGCACGACTATGTAAATCTGCCTGCAGTGGGCTGGGTTGGCTCCTTAAAAAAACAAAATACAAATTATGCTGTTTAAATTCCCCCACAATGGCCATTGGCTCCGGCCCTTATGCAGCACCATCTGCTGGAGTGTTGGGGCCAGTTGTGAGGAAACTTAGGTGGCAGCTGCCTAATAATAATAACCACTGTGTCCATTATTGCCTTGTCACTGCCCCATGCCCCTCTGCCCCATTAGAATGCCCACTATGGCCTGCCACCTCACCTTCCACCTGGCAAGCTGTGTGGTAAGTCTACTAAAGACCAGCCCAGTGATGGGAAGAGAGTGGTGGAAGGGAGAAAAGAGAGTTAAGTAGTTGTGGGGTGGGGTGATGAAGGAGGGTGTAGGGCTTGAGCTGTCTGTCAGCAGTTAAGTAGTTGTGGGGCGGGGTGATGAAGGAGGGTGTAGGGCTTGAGAGTAGCCCTTCTCTTACACAGAATCCAGTATTCCCTCCAGATACCAGAGCTGGCTTTTCAGACATAGCCTCTGCATAGGTTGTTGGACTCCAAATTGTGCATTTTAATTACATGTGTTATATTTTAATAGACACACAATTCGTTTTTTTTAATACTTGGAATTCTATTCTGGCATGAAGTGTTATAAAAAGGAAACAAACCAACCATCAGCCACACAGACAGCAATGCAAATACAGAAATGATGGGAGTTGCAGTCTAGCACGTTGTATTTGGAGAGTCAAATGTTTCCCGGGAAGCAAGTCCTTCCTGAATCCCTACATCACTGGCCTACACAGGTTTGTGTCTCTTTTCCAAGAAGGAACTTTTGCCCAGGGACTTTTTTGCCTGGGCAAAAAATAAAAAAGGTAGTAGCTAACACTGAGGTCTAGGTTTTGTGGAGTAGCTGTCCCATGGTACAGTGCTTGGAGGAAGGACATCACATCCACTTATGGTGATTTCTTTTTTTAGTTACACTAATAACAAAATGGTGCTGGAGGAGACTCTTGGGAGTCCCATGGACTGCAAGAAGATCAAACCTATCCATTCTGAAGGAAATCAGCCCTGAGTGCTCACTGGAAGGACAGATCCTGAAGGTGAGGCTCCAATACTTTGGCCACCTCATGAGAAGAGAAGAATCCTTGGAAAAGACCCTGATGTTGGGAAAGATTGAGGGCACAAGGAGAAGGGGACGACAGAAGACGAGATGGTTGGACAGTGTTCTCAAAGCTACGAACATGAGTTTGACCAAACTGCGGGAGGCAGTGGAAGACAGGAGTGCCTGGCGTGCTCTGGTCCATGGGGTCACGAAGAGTCGGACACGACTAAATGACTAAACAACAACAATAACAAAATATCCATCACGCTTCAGGTTAGGATCATTTATAGAAATGGTGATTTGAGACACCTAGTATATGTGCTTATGCAAAATGCTTTAAAGCATTAAAATATAATACACCTGCTGCAATATATGTGATTTCAATGGCTCCCTCTTTGGGGCATGCACAATATATTAATTGCAGTGATGTATGTAATAATATAATAATAATAATTAATAATAATTTTTATTTATACCCCGCCCTTCCCAGTCAAGACCGGGCTCAGGGCGGCTAACAACAAATAATATCAACACAAATATAAAAGAAACATTTCAGTTAAAACAACAGAATAATACAATGTTAAAATTCAATTTTAAAATTAAAAATCTACGAATAAGATAAAACCATTATAAATAAAACCTTAGGGGAGGGTAACCGTGGGGTCAGACTGCGTCAGTCCGAAGGCCAAACGAAACAGCTCTGTCTTGCAGGCCCTACGAAAAGATGACAAATCCCGCAGGGCCCTAGTCTCCTGGGACAGAGCGTTCCACCAGGTCGGGGCCAGTACTGAGAAGGCCCTGGTCCTGGTCGAGGCCAGCCTAGCCACCTTGTGACTCGGGATCTCCAATATGTTATTATTTGTGGACCGTAATGTCCTCTGTGGGTCATACCGGGAGAGGCGGTCCCGTAGGTACGAGGGTCCTAAGCCGCATATAGTAGAGCTGTTGGGTCTACATTTAATTAGATGATTAAAAACCATATATGCAGTATATTCACTGTTTCTCAGGGAATCTAGAAAGCACTGGAAGGTCTTTAATGGCCATCATAAAATTAATAATAAAATGTGTAAAGATAAGCTACCATGAAAATTGCAGAGAAAATGATGACCTGTGTATTTTTCGTTAGGTAGCTTACATGCATGGAACACTGTTAGATATACTTAACCATATTTGGGCAAACTATTATGATGGTTGAATAGATTTATAACCCACCATTCTGCTCAGAGTACCATTTTTTGGCAGGGGTGTGTCACAGGCTGTTTATCACACACAGCTTTAATCACCAACAGAGTGCAAGGGCTTAGGAGGAATGACCAGAGCTGCTTCCCAGTATCTGCTGTCTGAAGCGACTTCCTCATTCTGCCTATAGTAGGGCTGGCTCCTAGTGCCATGGTGTTCTTCAGGAATAACTCAGAGGGCTGGGAATTGAAAGCACTGCATTACAGTGGGTCCACTCTTCCCTGCCAGATTGCTACCAATAAACTAAAGCTGAATCCTGACAAGACAGAGATGCTGTGGGCCAGTAGTTCCCAAGTATAGAATAGGTTGATGGCCTATTCTGGGTGGGCTTGCACCCCTGAATAAACAGCTACATAGTCTGGGAATAACCCCTGATTCACCAGCAGCAACTGCTCTGGGACTAGGTTTGGCTCTCTTGCGGGCAAAAGCCAATCATGGCTTACTTTGAATGAAATGTTAGAATGCATATAGAATGTGTGACTTGTTTTGATTTGATAAAAAGCTTAGTGTTCTGAAAGTAGGTTTTTACATTCCAAAGCAACACAATAGGGTTAATGAATGCACTTGGAATCCTCCAAGTGACCTTAAAGGGCCCACCTTTGCTTTCCTGGGTCTACTCTTTTGAGCGTTCTCACAATGCAGCTGCCTGGCCTGAGCGAGAACAGAAAAGTTGCTCTGTGCCAAACTGTGCTTTGCTTCTTCCACTCTGCTACATTTAATTAGGGTTTGTAATTAATCTTCCTTGTGTATTACGCTATGTCCAACCATCAATATTAATAAAATCTTTACTTACTTTAAATACTCTGAAAGATTTTATTTGGAGAGCTGGGCCATCTGGCCCTCTCTACCTCACTAGGATAAGTTCCTGGGTAAAACAGCTTCCATCTGTTTCTGAGATTCTTGTGTGGTATTACACACGGGTAAGCCTTAAGAGGGATTTCACCAATATAGTAGATGAAATAAAATTGGCTCTCTCTAGCGTTCCTCCTTTATTACATTGATAAAATCCAGCATCCTCCCCACCCCCAGCGTTTGGTAAGACCACACACACACACACACACACACACACAGAGAGAGAGAGAGAGAGAGAGAGAGAGAGAGAGAGAGAGAGAGAGATTGCTTTTCTTATTATTTGAAAAGACAATACTTGCATTCAACATTGCTTCCTTATAATCAGGAGCTCTGGAATACTGAGGTAGTAATGAAAATTTAACAACCCGTCTATATCATCATTGGAATAAATTGTGCATTTTTTAAAAAAGAAGTTACTTTGGTTTGGGGAGGGGAGAGTGTTGTAAGTTGGAATTTTTTATTTGTTTTAACGTGGTGGTAGTTGTGCTTTTTTGTGCCACAGACAGGAATACAGAGCAGGGTATCAAGTAATATATGTGACCCATAAGGAGAAGCTGGGATCTGAGTGGTGTATGTGAGGGCTGGATGCACTTGGACCTCTGAGGTATTCTAAATTGCCCAAACATTGTCTTCCACAGCCTCCATTTATCCATATACCATATTTTTCCATCTATAAGACGGTCAAATGTATAAGACACCCCTTATTTTGCGGGACTCCAATTTAAGAAAATGGGAGGAGATACTATCCATGTATAAGACGAGCCCAGATTTTGAACATTAAAGTAAAAAACCAGTCTTATACATGGAAAAGTACAGTATTTATGATTCCACTGCAGTTACTGGCTTCTGTATTAGGGGCAGTCACTTAATTTCCCCTTTCTACGGTGAATGGGTTGGAGAAGTTGCTGTGTGCTGTCCCATTGATGAAACTAGGTTTAGGCTACTAGTTTGTAACTCTGGTGAATACAGAGTAAAGGTGGCACAAAAATTTAAGAAACAGAATGTGCCAGTGGTTGGTCTGTTATTCTTCACAAGGCATAATTTTTGGTTAGAAAGCAGATTGTAGGAGGTCTCAGATTCAAGCCCTAGTATTGCAGGTAGCTGGGATAGAAATATTACTATCTGCAATCATGCCAAAGTGATAATACTGGGCAAAATCGACCACTGTCTGGTTTAGTTTTCATGCATTAAAAAACTCCCATGGCACTTTAAAGTTGGGATAAGGCAGCATTTGCCAATCTAGTGTTCCAGGTGGGAAATGTAGTCCAAGCATTTAAAAGCCACCAGGCAAACTTTTGCAAACTAGGGCTTACTTTGTCAGATGGACGAATTGTGTCAACTATGATTCTTCAAGCTTGTGAGAGTTGTTCTGGAATACATTTTATATCGGGCTTCCATATTATGCAAATTTTCTTACCTTGCCAGCATCTTGGTAAAGACTCAAAAGGTCACAAAGTTTCTGATTTACTTAGAATGAGAGAAGGCTGTTCTGCAATGGATGCGATTTTGCCATGACTCGTATTACCAGGAAATGTGTAAACGATGGGACCTTGAAACTGCCACGGTGCCATATATTGATTCATATCTCAGTTGTCACCATAAACCATAATTATAACGAAAGGTAGAGGTTGAATAATGGGCAGGAAGAGTAGTTTTGTTTTATACCATGCTGCCCCAAAGATGCTTTTGCTGACATTTTAAAATGTTGTGTACTTGTGACAATGACTTGGCTTGTCCTCTATTGCTCAGGTGTCAGTCATAATATAAGGTCCATCATAATTTTGTCCAGCTCACAGTTAAAACTGGTCTAGGGTGAACGTACCCTGGTTTGATTTGGGTAAACTGAGCTATTCCACAATCCCCAAATTGGAAAAGTTTTTTTTTCCTGAACCTGTTCCCAAAATTCAGACACTGTTGTTCTTCTGGTAGCATAATCAGTAGTGAGATGGGGGCCAAATACCAGAACAAGAGAATAAAAGCATTTTAAATAAATAACTGAATTGCCAAGTTAAGAACTAATACTGTTCTTTAATCAGAAGGAAGTGGAAGTGACACTAAGGGCCCTTTTCCATTCTTCTTCTTTTAAGCTATTTAATTGCCTCAGTTGTGGTTTAACAACTCCTAGCCGAGCAGTTAGAGGAAGGATTCCAGCCTTCAGCTTGCAAAGCGGTAGTTGTAGTAAGATATGCCTGGAGGTAGACACGGGCATGAATTTCTGAAATAAATAACATCCATATCCATTGCTTTTAAGTGCACTCTTTCCTACAAAATTACATTAGTGAAAAATGGGTATAGTGTAGTCATCTCCTAAGTCTGTCTCATAAAAATCGCAGGCATATTTTTGCACATGGAAAGGATTATTAAAATTGCCCTGTTTGGGAGGAAGAAAAGAAAAGAGATTGAAAAAAAGGCCACACAATAGATGAGTGAGTGGATTAGAGTGAATTGGAAGTACTCTTTTTAACCTTAATATATGCAGAGTATCATCAGCAACTGAAAACTCCAGCAGCTTCAGTGATGGCTTGCTTGGCATAGGTTATGTTTATCTTGGGGTCAGAGATATTTAAAAGAAACCAAGAAAGAAAGATTAATCTGATAAAGGCATTGCCAGTTCTAATCGGACTGATGGGAAAATGTGGTAGAAAGATAAGTAACAACACAGGGTGAATTATCATGAAGAGATGAACTACCTTGAAGCTGGAGCAATCAAAGAGATAGCCCTCACATCTAAAAATTACTATGGCATCCCTTATTCATCAACACCTTTGTGCGAGTGTCTTCCGTTCAGCCCCCTGAACAAAGAACAAAAGCACTCCGATATATTTGGCAAAATTAACTTGCTCGGGTTGCGTCCCTCACTTACCAGAATTAAAGGACCTTCGTTTCCCGCTGCAGGACATAAATACGAAACTTTCAAAAGTTTGAATTTGATCAGCTCCTCAAAAGTACAAAAAGGCAGCCAAATATGCTTGGGAAAAAAAATGCCTGACATATTTGATTTGTACTGCTGTCATTTAGAAAATGATGAATGTGTTGCACCTGCCCCTGAGAGGTTGATTTCTCTGTTCTTCGTGTCTTTGCTGATGTTATCTGATGTTGCCTGATAACTATGGAAGTTTGTAAAATAATATGGCTGAGTCTACCCTAGCATTTAAGAATTTGCCTGTGTGAGGGCTCAACTTCTGTGAGGGCTCTTCATCCCAGTTCTATGTACTAGGAATACCTAAGAAGCAGATCAGGGGAGCAAGAAAATTCTATATTGACGCTAAACTGGTGACATAAACCCTGAATGCCCTCTGTGCCCGTAATAAAAAAAAAGATACAAGGATCAGCAATAGAGAAAGAGAAAGAGTGCAAGAGACTATAGGAGTAACATCAGGAACTGAGAACCATGTGAGGAGCCGGGTGGACAACATGACTATTTCCCATGGCAGCCCTGATATTTTCAATGAAATTAAAAGGGACTTACTCACTAGCAAGTATATTTAGGAATGGGGTGCATATATATTCACCTCATGGTGCTTTGCCAATATGAGTATTACATCACATTATCAACTGATCATTTCAATCATAGGGAGATGATAATGCATTATTAACAGGGTAAGCATTTTTTATTCATTTATTTTTCCCACAGAAAAAGGGCTACATCTCTTACCTGAGTAAGTAAATTGATTTAATTCTTCAGATCGTTGAGTTTATTCCACCAGTTACTTTGATCTGCAATCTTGCTAACAGAGAAAACTGACTAGAAATACCTACAGTTAAGAATTTCTGAAGATGGAGATCTGTCTCTGTGGATGTCCTTCACACACAAAATGCTGCATGATGTAACTTGCTGGCTGCTTAGAACCATTATTTCAGAATTCCAAAACTAGGATTGTCTGCAGGTAGTACATGGCAATCATAAGTAATTGCTTTGCTTCACATTTTCAAAAAAACAAACAAAAAACCCCTTTATTTCAAGTGTTTAAAAAATCGTAGACTGGGTTGGTAGAGAAATCACACTACTGCTCCAGCTCTGGAATAGGCTTGGCCAAACTTTGCAAACAGAGGAATCGATGGTAGCACGGTTAAGAAGTCCTAGAGAAAACAAAAAGGGAAAGTTTGGGGAAAATTAAATTGGAGCGTTCCATGTTATATTGACTGCAGCCCAGACTGAATGGAACTTTCTCCCTGATAATCTCCCAGTGCGTGACAGTGTAACAATACTACCCTTTCTCATACCGCTTGCTGCCTGCACCTGAACATCCTCACATGAATACATGCATAAAAAGTTAAACGTACATAGGTCTAAAAAGCGCAGTTGATTGACTCCAGCAAGCCCCAAAGGCTGTCTAATTTGAGCCTACACAGGTTGGATTTTTCACATGGGCATTCTATTCAAACTTATGATGACTGCATGTAAACATCTGGTGGAATAGGCATGCCGGATGGATGGAGCAGGAAGGCAGGATTCCGTTTCCACCTTGTTCATGGGAAGAAGATGGGCAATCTAATCTGTTTTTGTTTTATGGTGTGTGTTTGTATTTTATATCATAGCTGGTTTGCTTTTCACTTCAATTCAGTTTGAAGAGATCTGTAAACACTGCATGAATAAAATGTCCATAGAATCATGGAATCACAGAGATGGAAGGGACCAGGAGAGTCCAACCCCCTGCAAAGCAGGAATCTTTTGCCCAATGTGGGGCTCAAACCCATGACCAAGATTAAGACTCTCATGCTATGCCGACTGAGCTCTCTCTCTCACACACTTTTGAATTTTCCAGTATCATAGTTTAACATGTAGATTGTATATATTATACAGATTTTTTTTAAAAGGAAACACACATTCAACTCATTATAACGGTCCGACACATACACATTACAGATTGAAGAGAAAATGTAGAATGAACCAAAAGAATGTTCCTCATAACAGTTTCAGTGTTATCAATTACTTACGGTTGTTCTAATTTGAATCTTTAATTGTCTGTATTTATCAAACAATATAATTTCAGTTACATCTTGTAAATATTTACAGTATCCACATACTCTCTCTTTTTAACATTTCTGAATAAAAATCAGGATCCAGTGATCTGCCACATTCCTGAGTACACCAGTGAGCACTTAAGGGAGGGAAACCAAAACTCTTCCCTGGCTCTTTCACCTCAAATGTGATTAAAATTCCAGCTTTGAATCAGTCCGTACACTTGGCAGTGCTTCAGACTAGAACTTCTGGCTCTTGCCCTCTGGCAGAATATTGAATTTTGGCTCTGATTCTTATGGGCTATCTATGTTCATGTTATATCACACCCTCCCAGAGTGTCTTGTATTTAATGTGCTGTTTTGCATATCGAGTGACAGAGGGATGGACAGGGGCTACGTGGGGGGATAGCAGAATACCGTAATGTCCATTCAATAAACAGACTAGCACCCCTTTGGCTTCTGATTCTTTACAATATAATTATCATGAGTTTTCCTTTACCATGAGAGCTAGAAACTTCTTCTTTTTATAATACAGATGTTCGGGGGAGGGGAGTTGTGTCAGATTCCAATAATGTGACAGACGCAGAGACTATACACATCTCTCTTTATCCTGTACTCAATGAAAACTACACTTGTCAGCTGCTCTGTGTTCCCGATAAGAATCATGGGCTCTATTGAGGGTATGAAAGGAACATCCCATCATAATTAACTTATTAGGAAATCAAAATAAAATATGAGCAGAAAAACAGCTGTCAGCATTCCTCTCAGAGTGTACCTCTGCTCCTACCACTCTCGTCTGCATAAAACAAGGTCCAGTCATTTCTGATCCCCAAAATAAGCACTGATTTGAGAGAGCAGACGGCTTTTGCTATTAGGATGACTTGCCAGACAATAACAACCGACTGCCAGAATTAGCTCCTTGGGACAATTTAGGTGCCTTTGAAGTGAATGGCTTTTTGAGCTGGAACTAAGCCCACACCCGGCTTCAAATCCAAGTCAAAATGACAAAAAGGAAGTCCACTGTGCCATTCATTCCCTCAGCGTAAGATTACTTTATGTTGGCAGCTGTACTGCTTGTCTTGTTTAAAGGCTATTTCGCTACACACTCACAGCTGAGTATTTAAACAACTGGATCTGATCGTGGGGGCACTGTTCTCCTGAATGGTGACACTGTTCTGTTTCTTTTGTTCTTTTTGGTAATTGCAGTGGCAGTAGTGATCAGTAGCGGGAAAAGAAGAAGGAATTCTAACAGGGCTGGCTCTACCATTAGGTAGAGCAGGGTGGGAAACCTGTGGTCCTCTAGATCAGGGCTTTCCAAACTTGGGTCGCCAGCTGTTTTTGGACTACAACTCCCATCATCCCAAGCTAGCAGCACCAGTGGTCAGGGATGATGGGAATTGTAGTCCAAAAACAGCTGGAGACCCAAGTTTGGAAAACATTGGTCTAGATGTTGTTGGACTCCAGTTTTCATCAACCCTAGCCAGCAGCGTTAGTGGCTGGCTCCTCGCCCCTAAGGCTGAGTGAGGTTGCCTCTTCTACCACTGGACTAGATTACCAACTCTACAATTCTATGATTTTAGGTTTCATGAAAGGGAAGTAAATTGTTGTTATTTTATTATTATTTTTACTGCCATGAAGGGGGAGAGATGCTTGTAGACCTTTCTGCTTCATATGCCAAAATAACTTGATCAGCTTTGGATACTATGCACTTTGACTTGGGAAGGTGCACCATTTATTCTCTGCCTCAAAAAGCAAAATATTTTGGGCAAGCCCTGAGGAAGAGTCAGTGCCAATAATGCTAGCAATGTCGGCAAGAAAGTCACTCTGCGTACCTTTCTTGATTTATCCCAGAAAAAAAGTCATCCACTAGTCTAAAGCTCTAAACTTTTCCTTTTCTTTTTTTTCAGTTTCAAATTTACTAGAAAATTTCTGGAAAGTACATAAAAGGAAAATCATCAAAATAAAAAGGGGGGGGGGAACAGAGTGGAGCTATTTCAAAATGTCACATTATTGGAAAACTCCTTCCAGTAGCAGCTTAGAGACCAACTAAGTTTGTCATTGGTATGAGCTTTCGTGTGCATGCACACTTATTCAGATACCATGCACACAAAAGCTCATACCAATGACAAACTTAGTCGGTCTCTAAGGTGCTACTGGAAGGAATCTTTTAATTTTGTTTCGACTACGTCAGACCAACACGGCTACCTCCCTGTAACATTATTGCAAAACATTCATCATATCATTTTTTTTCTTTTAAATCATTTTTATTAGTTTCCTAATACGAACAGCCAATTATAATATTCCAAATACAATATACCAATTAAAAACAATAAACTAAAAAAGAGACCAAATTGTAATCCAAATCGTTAATTATTAATTTTTCCAGGCTTCCCATAGTCTGGACCTCTGAAGCATATTTCCGCTGTCTCATTCCTGCTTTTCTTGTTGTTTTCCTGTTTCCCACATTCCAATCTTGTCATTTTAAAGTCCTCCGTCCCTGGCACTGCGATTCTCAATCATGTCTATAATCATATATCCTTACATAGCCCCAGCTGAATGCTGAAAAGCCTATTGCACGAGAGACCGGTTGTATCCAGCAAGCTGGAAAATGCATATATATCCTATAGATTAAGCAATATGTCTTGTCATGTGATTCCCTTTGCAAAAGGTTGGTCATTGGGCACCAGTTATCAGCCAGTACAGCCATGTGTATGTAGCTTTTTTGCAGCTCAAAGAGTTCTCTGAACCAGGGCCTATACAGGCATGTGCCTATATCTTGATTTAAACTAGGGACTTCAATATATAATATCTATTTCAATAATATTTGATGTTAGCAATTGAGTGCATGCATGCATAGATGGGTTTAACAGCAGGACCCATGTTTTTGAAAAATGAACGTTTGTACATGCATTATTTCATTACATTTGTGTCAAAATTTAGCAAATGGTACACATATTGAGAGAGCAGGTGATTTATACACACAAAAGCTGCATATACATGAACTGAATACATTTAACATATTTTTTTAAATAAAAAAATATGATGTCATATTTGTGTGGGAACAGGGCTTAGCAATCTATTTAAAGAAAAACCAGTCAGTTACAATCAATTCATATATCATTGTGAGAAACAGCATAATAATGTAAGTCCCATATACTTTAGAGAAAAATGAAGCAAAACATTAGATAGAAGGCAATACCTCCTAACTAAAGGGCCACTTGTAACAATATATAGTTATTTAGTACCTTTAGTCTATGTTATTTTTTGTAAAGTGCTTTGGGTTTTTGTTTTGTTTTTTACAATCAAGCAGTATATAAATCTTGTGAGATAAATAATGATTTTATAAAGTGATTAAGGAGAGTTTGCATAAATTGTACAATTGCATAAATTGTGAGTGCCTGGAGGCGGTTGGAGGTTGGATGGCAGCTAACAGATTGAGGTTGAATCCTGACAAGACAGAAGTACTGTTTGTGGGGGACAGGAGGCGGGCAGGTGTGGGGGACTCCCTGGTCTTGAATGGGGTAACTGTGCCCCTGAAGGACCAGGTGCGCAGCCTGGGAGTCATTTTGGACTCACAGCTGTCCGTGGAGGCGCAGGTTAATTCTGTATCCAGGGCAGCTGTTTATCAGCTCCATCTGGTACGCAGGCTGAGACCCTACCTGCCCGCGGACTGTCTTGCCAGAGTGGTGCATGCTCTAGTTATCTCTCACTTGGACTACTGCAATGCGCTCTACGTGGGGCTACCTTTGAAGGTGACCTGGAAACTACAATTAATCCAGAATGCAGCAGCTAGACTGGTGACTGGGAGCAGCCGCCGAGACCACATAACACCGGTCTTGAAAGATCTGCATTGGCTCCCAGTACGTTTCCGAGCACAATTCAAAGTGTTGGTGCTGACCTTTAAAGCCCTAAACGGCCTCAGTCCAGCATACCTGAAGGAGCGTCTCCACCTCCATCGCTCTGCCCGGACACTGAGGTCCAGTGCCGAGGGCCTTCTGGCGGTTCCCTCACTGCGAGAAGCAAAGCTACAGGGAACCAGGCAGAGGGCCTTCTCGGTAGTGGCACCCGCCCTGTGGAACGCCCTCCCACCAGATGTCAAAAAGAAAAATAACTACCAGACTTTTAGAGGACATCTGAAGGCAGCCCTGTTTAGGGAAGCTTTTAATAAGAAATTAGTGTATTTTAATATTTCTGTTGGAAGCCGCCCAGAGTGGCTGGGGAAACCCAGCCAGATGGGCGGGGTATAAATATTAAATTATTATTATTATTATTATTATTATTATTATTATTATTATTATTATACAGACTAGTTTCCTAGTGATGAATTTTGTCATAATGTCAGCTTGCCATTTTAGTGAGGAACAGTAGCAAGGTTTCTTGCCAACCCAGCAAGACAGTATGAGGAGTCATCTAGACTGGTACAGAAAAAAGCGTTTTATATGTGTTGTATGTGTGATATAACATAATCATATATCCTTACATCCATCGACCACAGTTTTATTTTAAAATGTCCAGTTTTTCCAACTTGTTTGGCAGCGCAACTTCTCCTTCTTCATTCCAATCTCTGATCCAAGCTGTTATCCAGTTCTTCTTTTGAAGTTTAATGGCGCAACAACTCCCATAAATTATTCCCCTCCAGGCTGTTGTCCAAATCTGTCTTTGATGTTAGGCATATGTTTGCATTCCACAGATATAAATCATTTGACGATCGATCGGCTTTCAGAGACCACGCAATCCCCCCTCCCGGGCCCTAGGAGGGAGGCTACTGGACATCCATTTAGCCTTCTCTCTCACTTTTAATGAAAGTGCTGCAAACAAATGTTCTGTATTTTATCTCCAATTATTGTCTCGAATCATTGCAAAGTCAGACAACAAGCACTCCCACTTCCCTCAAAACAGGGGGAAACTTTCATTTTTCTATTTTTGCTGCGACACAGGCACCATCTTAATTCTTCTTTTCTTTATCAAGTCTTTCAAACCAAACAAAGTTGTGCTGTTGAGCATTTGATTATAACTAGAAGTCCATCTGTACTTCTCAAAATAAATTAGGATTCTTAATGAGGCTTAGCGTACAAAACCAATTATAAGTATTGAACTGAAAAAAAGCACATACCAGTCCTCCTCCATAATCCAAACATCGTGACGAGAATCAAGTTTGAAGTCTCAGCTTAAATGCCAGGGACTGTACAGTGGTACCTCGGGTTACAAACACGAACCGTTCCGGGTTGCAGTTCATAACCCGAAATGGTCGTAACCATAAGCGCCATTTTGCGCATGCGCAAACTGCACACACAGCTTCTGTGCATGCGCAGAATGTGCGTGCGGTGAAAATACTTCTGGGTTTGTGGAGTTCGTAACCCGAGGTGGTCGTAACCCGAGGTGGTCGTAACCCGAGGTTTTTTCTCGGTCTTCTTTGGTCCAGACTATGTCTGCTTATTGTCCAAATCTAATTCTTTTATCAAAGCAGATATTCCTGGCTGATGGGAGTGGCTTCGGAGAGTGCCAGCCGTGCCGTGCTCTTGACCCCCAGTGTCCTGCTGCTTGTGCAATGCAAGCTGGCAATCTCGGACAATCTGCTGGTCTTCGAGACAGTCCTCCCCCATCCTGGAGTGTCTGCCAGGGCTATCAGCCCTGAATTACTGGCACAGCTGGGGTCCGATCGTATGGGAGTCAGCCATTTCCCACCGCCGGAAACAGGAAGCCCATATCAATTTTTTTTCCCAAGACAACCATATTTCTTAACATGGGGTGACAAGGAATTTGGTATTTCTGAATCAGTAGCATATGAGATAAAGTCTCACCAGACTGTGCAAAAGCATTCAGGATTTCCCATATCCTTGGATCCTCAAGCTTTTCCTTGAGGTAAGCCTAATGGCAAGAGACAATGAGAGAAAGTTTCCTCCTTATACTGTGATGTACCTGTATTATATCCAGGAATGCACTCGCCTGTACTATTTAAAATATTACTATAATAGAAGGCCAAATAAATTACAGCCTGGATAAACATGCCCAAAGAAACCCAAAAGCTGAATGATAAAATTCTGAATCCTTTTTTTAAAGCATTTTCATTTTCTGATCCCATTATCTTCCAAGGGATTATAGTCTACTACAGTTATACTGACAAGGTTTAACTAGACCTAGGGACCTTTTTAATGTATTGACAATTTGACTGCCATGTAGGTTAATTATCCCATACACACAATTCAAAAGAAGGCAGCAAAGAAAATGATGACAGAGAAGAACAGTTTATAGACTATTGCCCCAATCCAACAAATACAATCTGATGTTCCAATCCACGTAGGTGACCTCAATTCATGAAGGCAGGTTTATGATTGAATATTCCGATTTTGGATGGGGAATCATGAATGCAAACAACTGCCGCATTAACAGTTCTCCAGCCTGATCCAGCAGTGAAAATTCACTTGCTTTTTAAGTAAGCTGTTCTCCCCCAACTCTCTTTTTGGCATATTCTCCTCCCTGTTGCTCTCATATGCCTTCATCTTGATGAAAGACAGTGAGTGTATATTCATTCAAGGAATGACAATGGTTTATTCAACCTGGCACGTCTCCATGCCAAGACAAAAATATGATGATTTTTATTTGCAAGATGTTGTTTGCAGATGCAGCAGCCTTGACAGCACACTCCAAGTAAGCTCTACAGTGACCCATCAACCATTCTGCCCAAGCCTGCATGAGTTCAGCCTCACCATCAGCCTGGCAAATACCAACATCTTGGGTCAGGAGTCGCCAGTACTCCACGTATCAGCATTGGTGACCAGGTAGACAATTTTGTCTACCTGGGCTCCACCATTACCAGCAACCTTTCCATTGACACTGCTGCAACCCTCCAACCCCAATGATGCACTCTTCCATTGTCTCTTGAGACAGATGGATGCCAATAGTCACACTCACTCACTGTTTGGGAGGAGTAGGAGGAGGCTGGATTTAGCACCTCCCAAATTGCTCTCCTGTCTTCCCGTTAAAGAGATGATCAGTGCAATTAACATTTAAGGCTATATATGTGCATAGCCCCAGCTGAATGCTGAAAAGCCTATTGCACGAGAGACCGGTTGTATCCAGCAAGCTGGAAAATGCATATATATCCTATAGATTAAGCAATATGTCTTGTCATGTGATTCCCTTTGCAAAAGGTTGGTCATTGGGCACCAGTTATCAGCCAGTACAGCCATGTGTATGTAGCTTTTTTGCAGCTCAAAGAGTTCTCTGAACCAGGGCCTATACAGGCATGTGCCTATATCTTGATTTAAACTAGGGACTTCAATATATAATATCTATTTCAATAATATTTGATGTTAGCAATTGAGTGCATGCATGCATAGATGGGTTTAACAGCAGGACCCATGTTTTTGAAAAATGAACGTTTGTACATGCATTATTTCATTACATTTGTGTCAAAATTTAGCAAATGGTACACATATTGAGAGAGCAGGTGATTTATACACACAAAAGCTGCATATACATGAACTGAATACATTTAACATATTTTTTTAAATAAAAAAATATGATGTCATATTTGTGTGGGAACAGGGCTTAGCAATCTATTTAAAGAAAAACCAGTCAGTTACAATCAATTCATATATCATTGTGAGAAACAGCATAATAATGTAAGTCCCATATACTTTAGAGAAAAATGAAGCAAAACATTAGATA
The DNA here is from genome assembly GCF_963506605.1 of Zootoca vivipara. Lineage (NCBI taxonomy): Eukaryota > Metazoa > Chordata > Lepidosauria > Squamata > Lacertidae > Zootoca > Zootoca vivipara. The sequence continues at coordinate 92,650,773 of NC_083278.1, forward strand.
GAAGGCAATACCTCCTAACTAAAGGGCCACTTGTAACAATATATAGTTATTTAGTACCTTTAGTCTATGTTATTTTTTGTAAAGTGCTTTGGGTTTTTGTTTTGTTTTTTACAATCAAGCAGTATATAAATCTTGTGAGATAAATAATGATTTTATAAAGTGATTAAGGAGAGTTTGCATAAATTGTACAATTGCATAAATTGTGAGTGCCTGGAGGCGGTTGGAGGTTGGATGGCAGCTAACAGATTGAGGTTGAATCCTGACAAGACAGAAGTACTGTTTGTGGGGGACAGGAGGCGGGCAGGTGTGGGGGACTCCCTGGTCTTGAATGGGGTAACTGTGCCCCTGAAGGACCAGGTGCGCAGCCTGGGAGTCATTTTGGACTCACAGCTGTCCGTGGAGGCGCAGGTTAATTCTGTATCCAGGGCAGCTGTTTATCAGCTCCATCTGGTACGCAGGCTGAGACCCTACCTGCCCGCGGACTGTCTTGCCAGAGTGGTGCATGCTCTAGTTATCTCTCACTTGGACTACTGCAATGCGCTCTACGTGGGGCTACCTTTGAAGGTGACCTGGAAACTACAATTAATCCAGAATGCAGCAGCTAGACTGGTGACTGGGAGCAGCCGCCGAGACCACATAACACCGGTCTTGAAAGATCTGCATTGGCTCCCAGTACGTTTCCGAGCACAATTCAAAGTGTTGGTGCTGACCTTTAAAGCCCTAAACGGCCTCAGTCCAGCATACCTGAAGGAGCGTCTCCACCTCCATCGCTCTGCCCGGACACTGAGGTCCAGTGCCGAGGGCCTTCTGGCGGTTCCCTCACTGCGAGAAGCAAAGCTACAGGGAACCAGGCAGAGGGCCTTCTCGGTAGTGGCACCCGCCCTGTGGAACGCCCTCCCACCAGATGTCAAAAAGAAAAATAACTACCAGACTTTTAGAGGACATCTGAAGGCAGCCCTGTTTAGGGAAGCTTTTAATAAGAAATTAGTGTATTTTAATATTTCTGTTGGAAGCCGCCCAGAGTGGCTGGGGAAACCCAGCCAGATGGGCGGGGTATAAATATTAAATTATTATTATTATTATTATTATTATTATTATTATTATTATTATTATTATACAGACTAGTTTCCTAGTGATGAATTTTGTCATAATGTCAGCTTGCCATTTTAGTGAGGAACAGTAGCAAGGTTTCTTGCCAACCCAGCAAGACAGTATGAGGAGTCATCTAGACTGGTACAGAAAAAAGCGTTTTATATGTGTTGTATGTGTGATATAACATTATGCCACCAGATGGCGACATGGAGTCCCGTTTTTCTCTTACCTGTTTTCCCAGTTTAAATTTACGATTTAAACTGAAACGCTTCTTTGATGTGTCTAGATCCAGCCTTAGACAGCATTCTCAGTTTTAAGTCTAAAATAACAAACCTTCAAGCTTGTGGGGTGGGGGTGGGGGAATGATGCATGTCACTTCAAATCAAAGTTAGTACAATCCTTATTTTATCCGTGAAACAATTATAGACCATTTCTACATTTGTCACTGGGACGCTGTTGTTTAAAACCATGCAATTGGTAGACTTCTTTTCCCACTCGCCTGCCATATTCTTAGATGCTAATAGGAAGATGTGTGTTCTTTTAAGAGACGATCCATTGCTATCCTAACAATGTTTTTATTTTGAATAAACCACCTGGGAGCACTTCATAGCACAGATATTTGAGAAAGACACAGTAGGAAGTTCTGCTTACAAATCAATGGTACAAATATGGCTGCCTCCATTTAACTCTAGGGGTCCTCGCCCAAGTTTCCCCTGCAATCCTAATGACTGTAATGGCAAAATTAGAGCTTTGAACTGAGAAGCCGCAAGACATTCTGTGACCTTTTAATGGCCATGCAGTGCTATTTAACAGAAGGAGGGAGGGAAGCAAACACGGCAATCTGCTATTAGGGCAAAATGTTGATATAGCAAAGAGGGGCTTCCCGCCTAAATATATTAGTACTGGTTAACACTTCCAACTAGTACAAGGGCTTCTGACATGACAAAATGAGTATAACAGGCCCTTCTGTCAATACAACACAAATGTCATTTCAAGTGCTCAAAACCACTAAGCTACCCTAAAAAGATTGATTTATCTGCTCCAATGTTTCTTTGGGGCAAACTTTCCTTACAACTGAAACCAATTAGTGGGCCTGGCACTTGTAGTGCAGAATGTAGGTCAGCGTCAAGTAATAAAAAAGTATTGACTTTTCTCTGTCTGTAAGCAGCATGAAAGGGGTGCCATGGCCTTGTCGTATATGAAAAGAGCTCCATTAATTTCACTTATTTCAACAAGGGCTGTCAAATACTAATGCTTCTATTGCACTTTTCACACAAAGTACATTGACACCACTCCTGGCCTCAGTGAAATAAGGTTTAAAATATTTCAGCTAGTGAAAGAGGCCTACACTATAATTTTCAATTCCCACTAGTACATTTAGACACCTTAAGTAGCATTGCTCACAAAAACTATTGAGAGAGATTAGATGGGATATTAATCATGACCAACAATTACTTCCTGTGGCGAAAGGAATCTAATTCTCATGTGTAACCCTATTAAAATAATAATCCAGAATGTTGGGTGTTTATTTTTTACAGAGCAGGCATACACCCACAAATCACAGGTAACACTACAATCCTGTCAGAGTAAGCCAGCCACTTGGTTTCCTTGCTTGGAATTTCCATGGTGCATTTTGTTCCCTGAAAAGTAGCCTAATTTTTATGAAGACTATAGTTAGATTCACAATTACTTAAAAGGTAAAGGGACCCCTGACCATTAGGTCCAGTCGTGACCGACTCTGGGGTTGCGCGCTCATCTCGCATTATTGGCCGAGCGAGCTGAAAAACTCTCTGCTTGCAAATGCTCCCTCATTGAAGGAACTGTGATCTGCACACGTAAAGGAATTAATTTCCTCTATCATATGTGAGCAAGATGGGCATGTGGATTGAGGTAACAGTATCTGATACCATATGAGACACAACCACTGAAGCGCCAGATTACCAAATAGGCAGAACAGACAAAGGCCTATGAGCCCCAAGCCTTTTAGGGGCCCCACAATAAAAGATCAAAGTAATGAGTGATCTTGAAAGAAAATCACAATTAAGCTTATCCCACTAAATGTTATCCCACTAAAAAAAATGTATTAGGGGATAATTTGCAAGAGGACTTTTGATTTCAACTGCCTAGGGGCCTCCACGGGGTTTAATCCGGCACTGCAACCACTTTCCATTTGTTAACAAGAATTACTAATTCTGCGATCTTTTTCTTGGGGGGGGGGGAGAGATTTCTTAACATGCTATCTTGGAAATATACCACTTCCTTGGTATATGGAATGTCCAGTGATCTTAGTTTAATGCACAATCAAAGCAGCAAGACTGAGATTTATTTTAGCCTCACTGAAGTCAATGAGAATACACTATTTTAATTCAAGTAGTTCAACTTAATTGCTTTATAAATGGGAATCTGTGTAACCTCAGTATTTGAAGGTGGTAAAAGGCCTCCCATTGTTATTATAGTAGCCATCACCAAGTGAAGTCCTTACCAACCAACCAAAGAAAGGATTGTTCTTATCATTCTGCAAACTGCCAAATAGAGCATAGATTCATGAATGAAAACACCAACTAGTTACCAATGTCTTGTCCAGTTATAACAAACACTCACATAGTTATAACATAGTTATAACACTAACATTTGAACTTGAAGGTTGCCTCTGAATAGTCTGTACATGACGGTATGCCAAACCATATACTGTAAAATAAACCATGGCTAAGTGTGAACTGCAAAACAAAAAGAAAACGCGGATGCAGTTTATGATGTAGCAGGGCAAACTATGAGCATGCGTTCATATGTTGCATTAAGTCAAGCCATGGCTTAACTCTAAGTAGCACGGTGGCAGCAAGATCTAGAGAAGAGTGAAGCTCCTGTGATTTTATTATGTGTGTCCACACTTAGCCATGGTTTGACTTAGCATTGCATGGTAACCAAGCCAATATGTCAAATCCAATGGCTAATTGCCTCCTAAAAATGCAAGCAAAGCTGATTTAAAACAACAACCCCTCTGACTTAAAAAGGCTAGCTGACTAAAATGGAGGACAATTTTCAACTTGCTTTAATGACTTTATAAGTATGCTTTGAATCAACTTATCATTCATTTTTAAAATATAAAATGATACTGGCTAGTCATCATGAAACAATGTTATGTCCTTCTGCATGATACTTTCATCATACTATTTTCTCTGTTTGATAGTCTATTTGGTTATTGACAGAGAGCATATGATAATATGCTGTACAAATATCAGGAAATTATTCGCACAGTGGGAAGCCTGCTAACAACATTATTTTAATATCTTATCTTTCAGACAGAGGCAGAAAACATTTTAATTGCAGCTTAATATATGCAACAAACATTTCATTATAATTTTACTTAAATTTCGACCAAGCCTCTTAAGAAATAGTATATTATACATACTTCTCTCAGTGTTGTAAATCGAGGAACTAGAATCAAACAGTCTTGTGAGAAATTATAAAAGACTTGTAATTACTGCTTCTGAGTTTGAATAATTACTTATCTGATTGTATCTTTACAAGTGGTCCAAATTAAGACTCTTAGAGCATTGTTAGTCCGTCCCTTGAGATGTCCCAAAGAGAAACAGGAAAGCCTACCTTAGAGCTTACTTCCACAAACATTTTTGGGAGAAGGGGTTGGTTCGGCTTCAGATACACATCAAACCCACACAATGCAAATGAAAAGCATCCTCTGCTGCATTGGTCATATGCACACTTGCATTGCAGAAGGGGATGAGATCCCGATTTTAAAATAGAGCAATGTTGGCATAAAATTCTCCCCAGGATAACGGTTGTTGCATCTTTTACAAGTACTAGTTCTGATGGCACTTGCTTCTGATGCTCATAGGACATAAGGAGAAGCACATCCAAATTATTGCCTGCCATACATATAGGAACCGGAAGCTGCCACAACAAGCACGGCAGAGGTGGAACAATCAAAATACATAAACAATCAAAATAGCAGCCATGATGCGCTTAATTCCTCCCTTTTAAAAAGCCGCCAGTTTCTGTCCTCTTTCAAAGGAAGCATTTATTTATCATTACATTTATATGCCTCCCTTTTCTTCCAAGGAGCGCAAGGTGGTGTACATGGTTCTCCTCCCCCAAATGTCATCCTCACAACAACCCTGTGAGGTAGGGCAGGCTAAGGGATGGTGACTGACCCAAGGTCAGTAAGCTTCATGCCTGAGTGGGGATTCAAACCCTGGTCTCCCAGGTCATAATCCAATACTGTAACACTATAGTACACACCTGCACACAATTGGGACAGCTTGAAACAGGCTGTCAATAGGAGGTCACTGGGGGTTAGAGGTTGTGAAGTACAGAACTGCAGAGCAGAGAACAAATGAGTCAAATGAAAGCAAGCAGCGTGTTATTTATTACATGATCTCGGAGAGGCTCAACACGCAGAACAGACAAACCTTGCAGCTTTCTCCATCATGGATTTGGGACAACTCTGGAAACTAACGGGGGAAAGTCCACTTCTACCATAAAACAGTCATTTTGGGGCATAACCCCAAGTGGAATCCCGGAGGCTTGCTTCCAAACACACACACACACACACACACACACACACACACACACACAAGATCAAGCCATCTTAAGAACCTAAGAGCCTTCTGCTGGATCAATGCCCATCCACTCCAACTTCCTATTCTCACAGAGGCCAACCAGATGCCTGTGATAAGCATACAAGGAGGACCTTAGCACGGCAGTACTCTCTCCTCCTGCAGTTTCCAGCAACTGGTATTCAGAAGTGTACACTGCCCCAAAGAGTGGAGACAGAAGATGCTCACCATGGTTAGTAGCCCATGATAGTCTTATCCATGAATCTGTCTAATCCTCTTGTAAAGCCATCCTACTTGGTGGCCATCACTACCTTTGGAGGTGGCGAATTCCATAGTTTAACAAGAAGTGCTTTCTTTTGTCTGTCCTGAGTCTTCGCTGAATGTCCAAGAATTCCAGTGTTGGGAGAGAGGGAGAAAAACTTTCCCCATACCACTTCCTCAACCCCATGCATAATTTTATTGCTTCTTATTTGCCTTTTCCTTAATTAAGCTTAAAAGGCCTAAATGTTGTAACCTTTCCTCCATAGTTGCTCCACCCCCTTGATCAAATTGGTTACTCTTTCCTGAATCATTTCCAACTGTAAAACATATATTTGGAGGTGAGGCAACCAGAACTATACATATTACTCCAACTGCACCACCACCATAGATTTGTCTTATCTTCAATTCCTTTCCTAATTATCTCTAGCGTGAAATTTACCTTTTTCACAGCTGCTGCACAATATGAAATATCAACTTGTTTCTGTTTAGGAAGATTGTGATATGCAAGGTAAAGCATGCACACACAGTGCAATTCTATATGTGTTAACTCAGAAGTAAAGTCCTACTGAATTCAATGGGGCGTATTCCTATGCAAGTGTGTATAGATTTATACGATCTGAGGAGAAGCCAGAGTATATAATAGGACTGCAACCCAAATCTACACAGCTCCTCCAAAAATTTTTTAAAAAAATCTGGAGCAATTTTTGGCATTGCCAATTTTTTATATCATACAGTTGTTTGATTCAAAAAGAGTAAGATTGATTGCACTCAGGTTTATTCAGTAATAGTGGAAAGTGTCCAACACAGTAAATGCAGAGTTGGTTCACACATGCATCACTTGATTTATCACTGCTTGATTACCCAACTTTGACTGATGGCTATATGTGTGAACTGTCTTATCTGAATAATGGACCAATATCCCTATGCATCCGTCTTCTAATTTGCATAGACCCAACGTACCTTAGAAACAGCCACCCCTCCCCATTATGTGATCAACCCAGGGCACTTCCTAAACAATGAAATCTCTTATTTTTGAATCAGCTGCCAAGGATGTAGAGAGAGCCATTCTTGGTCATAGTCAGTGCTTTTTTTCTGGGGGGATGCAGGGGTACGCCCATGCCTAAACATTTTGTGAATCTAAGTTTAGCCTCATTGAGGGGCAGTGTTTAAATATGAGTAGGAAAATGAGAGTATCCTAAACATATTTTAAGGGGGGAAAGCACTTGCCATAGTTATACATCTCTTCCTTAGTGATTCTTCCATCCTAACCTAAGCACTTGTTGTTATTGTTGTTTAGTTGTTTAGTCGTGTCCGTCTCTTCATGACCCCATGAACCAGAGGACACCAGGCACTCCTGTCTTCCACAACCTAAGCACAAGCCTACCTACAGTATTTATGTTAGATTTGGGAGGGCAAGAGTTAAGGTTATAGTGGATGAAGAGATGTCTGAATGAATTTTGTTTTGCATTGGTAGGATATTATAATATGTTTTCACATTCTCTTTTATATTTAGTGTTACTTTCCAAGAGCCTGTAAAATGGGGTGGGGTATACATTTCCGTGAAAATGTGGCCATAAGTTTCAAAACATTGCATTTCGCCCATTTCTCTTATATCATACACCAGAGGAAATGGCACTCTCTGCCTTATTTTGTTTTGGACATACCTAATATCTATATTTGAACCAAAATTGCCAAAGATAATATTCTATTTTTGGAACTAATGCAGTCTTTATTACAGCTAAATTAAATTAAGAAGGTGATGTGAATTTCCTCACAAGCTATTTCATACTTGGATACCCTTGAACTTTACTGAATCAGAGCTAAAAAACAAAGGTGCAGATGAAATTGTTGGATTGGTATTTGGAACTTATTGGCTATTGTAATTCAAGCCTTAGTTTAGTGCAGGGCAATTTCCAAAAGTATTCCTTATAAAGGGAATGGATGGTCAAAAGCTTCATCTTCATTCACTCACAATTAATAAATGTCATTTGCCAAATGACTAATAAATATTTTTATGAAAAAACAAGTCTACCTGAAGTGGGATTATGCTTAATATATTCTGTGCACAAATAAAATATATTTCATTTAAACTATTTTCTCAAAAGTGAAGAAATGCAGTATAAATATGCAGGTATTTTTAAATCCTTCAATCATACACCTAGCAGAACTAAACAAAGGGTGTATAACAAGCAATACACTTTGTTATTAGTTCAAATCATTAGTTGAATACCACGAAACTCTCTGTGATGTCACCAATGCAGTATAATCATTGACAAAATCAACTGGGCTACCACAGCGAACAGGAAAATAAGGGAAAGGGGGAAAAAGGGTAGAGGAGGAGAGGGGAAATGGAATTTAGAATAACAGAATCAAAATAGAAGAATAACAGAAGATCAGTCTACATCCCAATTCCAAAGAAGGGCAGTGCCAAAGAATGCTCCAACTACCGCACAATTGCGCTCATTTCACACGCTAGCAAGGTTATGCTCAAAATTCTACAAGGCAGGCTTAAGCAGTATGTGGACCGAGAACTCCAAGAAGTGCAAGCTGGATTTCGAAAGGGCAGAGGAACCAGAGACCAAATAGCAAACATGCGCTGGATTATGGAGAAAGCTAGAGAGTTCCAGAAAAACGTCTACTTCTGCTTCATTGACTATGCAAAAGCCTTTGACTGTGTCGACCACAGCAAACTATGGCAAGTTCTTAAAGAAATGGGAGTGCCTGATCACCTCATCTGTCTCCTGAGAAATCTCTATGTGGGACAAGAAGCTACAGTTAGAACTGGATATGGAACAACTGAGTGGTTCAAAATTGGGAAAGGAGTACGACAAGGTTGTATATTGTCTCCCTGCTTATTTAACTTATATGCAGAATTCATCATGCGAAAGGCTGGACTAGATGAATCCCAAACCGGAATTAAGATTGCTGGAAGAAATATCAACAACCTCAGATATGCAGATGACACAACCTTGATGGCAGAAAGCGAGGAGGAATTAAAGAACCTTTTAATGAGGGTGAAAGAGGAGAGCGCAAAATATGGTCTGAAGCTCAACATCAAAAAAACCAAGATCATGGCCACTGGTCCCATCACCTCCTGGCAAATAGAAGGGGAAGAAATGGAGGCAGTGAGAGATTTCACCTTCTTGGGCTCCTTGATCACTGCAGATGGTGACAGCAGTCACGAAATTAAAAGACGCCTGCTTCTTGGGAGAAAAGCAATGACAAACCTAGACAGCATCTTAAAAAGCAGAGACATCACCTTGCCGACAAAGGTCCGTATAGTTAAAGCTATGGTTTTCCCAGTAGTGATGTATGGAAGTGAGAGCTGGACCATAAAGAAGGCTGATCGCCGAAGAATTGATGCTTTTGAATTGTGGTGCTGGAGGAGACTCTTGAGAGTCCCATGGACTGCAAGAAGATCAAACCTATCCATTCTTAAAGAAATCAGCCCTGAGTGCTCCCTGGAAGGACAGATCGTGAAGCTGAGGCTCCAATACTTTGGCCACCTCATGAGAAGAGAAGAATCCTTGGAAAAGACCTTGATGTTGGGAAAGATTGAGGGCACTAGGAGAAGGGGACGTCAGAGGACAAGATGGTTGGACAGTGTTCTCGAAGCTACGAACATGAGTTTGACCAAACTGCGGGAGGCAGTGCAAGACAGGAGTGCCTGGCGTGCTATGGTCCATGGGGTCACGAAGAGTCGGACACGACTAAACGACTAAACAACAACAACAACAATCAAAATACTGCAAATGTGCTAACATGTCCTGAAATCCATGAAAACAGGAGATAGCTCTTGACATGTAAAGTAACAAATGAGGGAAATATATTTAGTTTCACCCCTGTGCTATTTAAATAATATTTTGAAGGCATGAATTTGACAGTATATTTGCCAAGAGCTATCTCCTGAACTTCTAAAGAATCATCATATAGCAGAATACCAGTAGAGCCTGTAAATGAGCAAGAACTTGGGATTCTAACAATTGTGCAACTTTCTACCTTAAGGAAATAAGAGGCACAGCGAAAATTCCCAACGCGATCCCAAGGGCTTGGGATTCAAGCTAAAATGTTTCTATTCTTGAGCTACTAAGATATTTTGAACTTCCATTGCCAGGAGGTTTGGCATTTGCAGAAACATCAAATTACACCCAATTTTGCTGAATGATATACAGAGGAATACAATCCGAATCATTCATTTAATTTAAAACCTCTGGTGAGATTTAAGACACCCATCCGCACACACTGTATCTCATGTGATTACGCCAGTATACATCAAACCCCGGTAATAACGATTCATATCCATATATGTGTATATGCTTTATTGCTACCTTTAGTGGGATTAAAAGCAGTATATCAAATTTTACAGTTGTGCTCCTTTTATTAGCTTCTTACCACTTGATCAGCTGATAGAAGCAATAATGAATACACACACACACACACACACACACACACACACACACAAACACACACATATCCACACAGACTGGAGTCTGCATTTGCGTGTTCTATCTTAAGAATGCAATATTTCAAAAAACAGCCTAAGCTTTGGGGAAAAAACCAATTACAGAAACAGCATTAAAAATGCCAAGCACCGGGCAGAAGCAATTCTGGATCAGTTTAAAAAAGTGATTGATGAAACTCTAATCTGAGCTGAAGGAACAGTTTCACGACAAGCTGTGACCATTCCACACACTTCATTAGCTGCCATAATTAGCCTGGTGTTTCAATTTGTTAGAACTGGTGGGGACAATTTTACTCAGAATACAAACATCAAAAAGCAGGGTCTCTCCGACTTCAGAAGTGGCTGATGAGAGGCTTTCTAGTCTTTTTGTTAACTAAAAGATTAATTACAGCTGATGGGAGGCTGTACTCTGATTGTCACTCTGTCTATGTACATTACTTTTAGCATTAGAAGAAAGACATGGCTGACACTGCACTGCTCAATCAAGCAGCTTCACATCAGGGCACCAAGTCTGTTTTAATATGCATGGTCTTGTATTGTTTGATTGACTTGTTCTTTACTTCTCCAGGTCCCAAGCTCTGACACCAACTAGATTGTACCAACAGAACAGCAGGCTATGCAGTGGCATGCAGGGCAGGTATAATACTCAGGACATCATTATTCCATTACAGTACACACCCACACGCACACCGTTCCTTATTAATATATCACAAAGCTTCACTTTACTTGTCCTGCTCTGAATAAAATGACAAAAATATAATCCTGGAAAATGTAGTATTTTTTACAGAGAGCGGCAAGCAATTTATGTTAGGATGATCCTTTCTCACGTAGCACAAAACCATCTTCACAGATACAAACGTTCATTAACTGACTAGATTTTGCACGCCTTTGCATTCTGGAAAGTCACAAAGACTTGACAGAAATTTGGGTACTTTGTTCTGATCGCTTGTCTGACTTTTTGTGGAGCATGAACCTAAAAGGTACTATCTAAGTTGAAGTCTGGAGCTCTTATTAACTCAGCCTTGGTGATGAGTTTCCGTTTCTGCACAGCTTGGAAGCACCACCCACTTCAGTGAACCTGCCTTTAACCAGCAGGGCTAAAGAATATGCGTAATTGCAATTTTCTACCTATTATTTAGAGTACACAATAGTAGTAACTGCTATTAGCACTGCAATCCAGACCACAACACAACATACCCAGTCATGTCTCCCTTCTCTGTTGCTGGACCCAGAATGTGGACCTTCTTCACTGGGGAGAGTTCAACTTGTCCCTCCTTGCTGGCCTTCTGACTTAGCATTAAAACCTTCCTGTTTAGGATGACATTGGTCTCCAGCAGATAGATGTTAATGCTTGCCAGCCATAATTGTTTATGATCTCCCTCTTTGTCTTTTTACTTTGTTTTTATTCTGCCTTTTGTTTTTATTATAGTTCATGGTGCCTCTTACTGTGGTTATTTTAAAAAAGTTTTATTGCTGGTCTTTGTTGGCGCCTGTTCTTTTTGTATATCACATTTATATTGCATCTTGCTACTTCTGTAAGCCGCCTTGAACTACATTTTAAATAAATTACAAATCCTTCGTTCATTGACAATCACATATTTGAAGCTATTAGATCAAATTAATTTTAGCACAGTGCACTTTTTGTAGCATTCAAAGAAACAGTGACGGATATACAACAAGCACAACTGCATAGTAGTTCATGGGCAGTTACCCTGGCACAAAACTTGCTGGAGACCATAGCTAGAGGGATGGGTCAAAGCTTTGCTGGCTAAAACCACTTCCTGGTTAACTTCCTTGTTCACAGATGACAACAAGCTTTAGCACATTTTGGTGCAATCAGCAGCACCCAAATAACAAATCTGAATAACTTTGGGAAGAGGTGAGAAAGAGTTTGCAGTCTGTCTCTTTTGGGAGGTCTCCAAAAATTTTCTTGTTTGTTAACAGAGCTTCAGTCTTGTTAACTATACATAAACTCTGCCACCCTGTAATCTCAGTAAAGAATTGTGTGGAAAATCTGCAAACTCTTTGACTTAACTTAGCAGTTATTAAAAGGCAGATTTTCTTCCCCTGTGGAAACAAGCTATTTGCCTGATTAAACATAGAAGATGGGTAACACAAGACATTTATCATGCAACAGACAAACGACACAGGATTGCTAGTTAGACAGTTTAATAAGTGCCATCTAATTCTTCTCTTCAGACTATATTTATTCTTCAAAGTCCAATAACATTATCAAAGGACGGCATTTTCCCACTGAGAAATTATAGAACTAAAAATAAGGTTTTTATAAAATATAGAACTGGTTGCTTGACAATCCCTATTCAAATACATTAGAAAGTGCTGACAGTGCCTTTTCTCATGTAAATAACTTCACTGAATGGCTCGATTTTTTTTTTCTAGTCGCTACTTGAAATCATTCCTTCTGAATGATTTTCTCTGAGCCACCTTCAAAGGAGTATTGTTACATGGTTCTTTTTGCCCCCACATCTGTTCACACAGGCAGGAATCCAAAGGTGCCACTGCACATGTGAAAGGCACTTCTGCTTTTATCGGCATGTGTGTACTTATTTTATTTCAGAATGAATTTTGCCATATGTTCAAGGTTTCCCCAAGCAGTGTAGTAAAATGTGTATGATGTTTGTTGATTCTACCTTGCAGCTTCATAAATCCACTGTGCCACATCCCATTCCAATGCAAATGGTCTCCCAACCCTCTTGAAATGCTTTTCAGTGGCTCAGGGAACAATAATTGTAGAATTGTAGCGTTAGAAGGGACCCTGAGTATCATCTAGCCCAACTCCCTGCAATGCAGGAATATGCAGCTCTCCCAGACGAGGATTTAACCTACAACCACCTGTTTCTGTGATTTTTCAAACTCTACAGTATCTTTTCTGAAGTGAGGTGGCAAAAACTGTACACAGTATTCCAAATGCAGTTGCACCACAGTTTTGTATAACAGCATTATGATACTGGCAGTTTGATTTTCCGTTTCTTTCCAAATGATCCCTACCATGGAAGCTGCATTCTTCACAGCTGATGCACACTGGGTCTGCAACTTTATCAGGTCTTGTTCCTTCTAAGTGACCACCAGTTTAGACCCCATGAGCATATGTGTGAAATTGAGATTCCACCCTCTCGACATGCATCACTTTATACTTTTTTATACTGAATTGCACCTGCCATTTTACCACCCAACGACTCAGTTTGGAGAAGTCCCTTTGGACCTCTTCACAATCCCTTTTTAACAACCCTGAACAGTTTAGGACAGGCATGGCCAAACTTGGCCTTCCAGCTGTTTTGGGACTACAATTCCCATTATCCCTGGCCACTGGTCCTGTTAGCTAGGGATGATGGAAGTTGTAGTTCCAAAACATTTGGAGGGCCAAGTTTGGCCATGCCTGGTTTAGGATCATCTGCAAACTTGTCCACGTCACTCCTCACTCTACATTGCTTATGAACAAGTTGAAACACACAGGTCCCAATACCTTTCCTTGGGGAACTTCCATTTCTGCAGCCCTCCATTGGGAGAATTGTCCATTTATCCCTGCTCTCTATTTCCCATCACTTAACCAGTTCCTGATCCACAAGAGGATCATTAAAAACAATTAAACATTGATAGAATTAAAACTACATATATATGCATAAACAATCTACTAAAACTATCCAAATAATTACAATAAAAACAGCATGGCACCAGTCCTTTCATTAAAAGCAGTTAGTTCCTAAAGCCTGTTGAGACAGGACTTACCCTCACAGAAGCCATGCTGGTTCTGCTTCAGCAAGGCTTGTTCTTCTATACGCTTGGCGGTTTTATCTTTAACAAGATTTTCCGCCAGTTTTCCCAAGACATTAGGAAAGCAGATAAATGTTATTTTAGTTTGGCACTGACAATGCAAAGGTAAAATGTCTTTGCCATTATCAATGGAACTGTACCAGTTGTGCATAGCTAAATATTTTTCTTTTCAGCCTATGCAAGGAACTTGGTATCTGATTAATGCAACTGGCAACTCAGAAGAGCTTTCCCCTTTCTTGATACCTAATTAATTGCCAATATTAATGAAATGAAACCATTTTAAACAAACAGCTAGACTGGCTGTTTTGCAGCATGCTTGGATCATCAATTCACATATACAGACTTCTTCCTGAAATTGCAGTAGGATGGACTGTTGAGCTTGAAAAGCATATTTTATCCCAATCAGTGTGCAAAAGTAAAATTATCCATAACTAAGCCATGTTTCTCTGCCGTACAGTTTAGCTGTAATGATCCCCACACACTGCACTCACACATCAATTATGATAATCATAATCACGGTCGTTAAGCTGAATGTTCATTATTATCAGGATGCTGGTGACAGCAGATTCAATCATCGGGTGCAATGGGCAGGCAGTCACAGTCCCACCCAAGTTTCTGCAGACAGCGTTGTGCCACATTAAGCCTATGATGTGTTCCACATCCCACTCCATTTCAAAAGCTGCAGACGGTAAAGGTCAACTTTATGTTCTGTGCAATATGCTTAGGTTCTCTAAATCAATTCTTTGGAGTACTGGCTATTTTTATGCTTTGTAGATAATAAAATTCTATTTAGGGCCAAATATGCATGCACAAATAAGGAAAGAGGCACACATCTGTGTTGTAAGTCACCTATAATAAGGCAAACAGTAGAAAGCTCTACAAAGAATGCCACTTCCTTGTTTTCAAAAACAAGGACATACCAAAAATTACTGCCATTAAAAGCCAGGTGTCTTAAAACGCATACAAAAACTAATTCCACTTCAGATTAAAGGCTGTAGGCTGTAATTTCTGCTTCAGTGAATATTGAGAGAGTGCAAGTGTTCTGACAACTGAAAGATTAGTTAGTATATCTGATCGCTTGTCTGTCCAGTTTCATAGGATCTATCAGTGTTGATTAAATTCATAGCATCTGGTGGTTTCTGAATCCTGAAACTTCGCACTTGTAAGGGCAGTATTAGTCATTTGGAAGCTTTGAACCAAGGAAAATACTTTCGTCAAGTGTAACGTCTGAACAAAGCACATTATTTTACCTTAAATCTTTCAGATATATAAAGTTGCTGGTTCATCTAAGCTTTAAGTTGATTTATAGTGATTTTAGTAATTTACTGTGTAATAATTCTGCTAGTGCCTTGGAAATATGAATATATGATCTTTGCCAGTGGTCTGCTATCAACTTCGCTGCATGGACACAGCAATACTATGCCCCTCCATCTGAACTATGCCAAAATAGGCAACAAATACTGAACCTAGATCTGCCACCACCTTAGCAGCAACCACTAGTATGGTCGTACCACTAGTTGCTCTCTTGCATGTGCACCATGTACTCAACTGGTGACAGAGAAATAAAAGGCTCCATCGCCTCCGTTTGTAAAGACATTGTAGCTCTATGTTCATTTTGGTTCAAGAGACAAAGTTGCGAACATGGATTTGCTAGATCATTTCTATCCTAAATCAGACCTGTGACTCAGGCCCAAGTCCTACTTTAAAATCTCTGCTTGGGTTCACAAAGAAGCTCACAATGCTATATAAAAAAAATCGAAAAAGAAATATAAAGCTGTAACTTTTAACTTAATCACAATTTCCCATCATGTCAGAACCACAGGTGTGGGGAACTTTTGGCCTATCAGATGTTGCCCATCATCCCTAGCCATTGACCATGCTTGCTGGAGCTGATGGGAGTTGTAGTTCAGCAACATCCAGAGCGCCAAAGGTTCCCTGCACCTGGTTTAAACAAACCACAGTTCTCCGAGTCTGGACAAAATGGGGAACCACAGCTAGCTTAAGCGCAAAAATGGCTTTCAATTTTCTCATTGTAGGTGGAAAAAAGGGAGAGAGGGAAGTACAAGTCTCAGCATGGCAGGAAACCATGGTATCTGTTACATCTGAACTGAACCAAAGTGTGCTTAATCTCTTCTTAGGCTACACTTATTATTGTGTTGGTTCTCAAATTATGGTCTGACACTGTAGGAATGAGTCCTGTGTCTGTGTGTGTGCATGCCCCTTTTCTCTCTCCTGGTCTCACAAGCTCCTCTTCAATTAGTTATTTCCTAATATGATCAAAGCATAGTTTGCTTTTACGTCAAACTGACAAAACATGGGTTACACATGCCCTCCAAACCAAGACTGCAAAACAGCTTCAAACCATGTTTTTGCAATTTTAGTTTGGAGGGCAAGTACAAAACACAATTTTACAAGTGAAACATCAAAATTTGTTTTGTTCAGGCCAAATTACAATTGAAGTACAGCATATGCATGGTGGGGAGGGAGCACGTAACCGCTGCTCTTCCCTATAGCATCAAACCATGATTTAGCATGGCATCTGAATGAAGCCACTATCAATTAGGTGACAAAAGCTGCAGTTCAGTTCACATTAAGGTTGCTTAAATCACATTGATTTCTATGGGATTTGAGCTGCAGAACTGGAGCCCAAATAAGTATTTTGCTGCTATAGACTAATGCAGCTATGAACTAAAGTGGGTCAAAAGGTCAGTATCCTGGGCAGCAATTATTTGAATTTTATCATCTGACAATGTAAACTGTTAGCGTATCTAGTAGGCTGTAATCCCCACCTCAGGATGCTACAGACAAAATCATGTGTCAAGGTAGCAGAACCCAAGTGTGCAGAGCAATTTCTATGTATGGTAGTTTCTTTTAACTTGAGTCTACAGGGAGCTTACATAAAATCAGAATTTTGTTGCTTCCCCAAACTGACAAGAACTCAGAAAAGCAGCTGAGAAGCAATTGTTCAATTGTTTTCTTTCCATTTCATGCTTTGTGACTGATGATCTATATTAGTTCCGTTTTTAAACTTTTGACATCCTATCCCATATTGAATTCCTTCCACTGAACAGCTATTTATACAATGTTAAAAGTTTTGAGAAACATCAAGGCCTGTAGCAAGAAATTCTGAAATGAGATTTTAGCAAATCCGTCAATTCTGGAAATGTCTGAAAATAGCAATACATTTTCAGTCATGTTTAGTCGGAAAGAAAGTAACAGACAAACTATTTTCTTCTCTTGTTGTTATTGAAAGATTCCACCATTATTTTCTCCTTCTTTGCAATACAAACAGGGTTGGGGGGGGGGGGAAGGTAACCCTTATTTTATGTGATCCTCACCGGGAAGGAAGCAATTTAGGTCCCCAACAGAGGTGTCGGTTCACCATTTTTTCAGGTGTGTCTGTTGAACTTTGCTGCCATTTGAGGAGGTGGGTTCTTCTAACCCTGAATGTAATCAAGAACAACACAAAAACCCCTAATATCTCCACCTCTTCTTCCTTGCTCACCTCGGCCAGAAAGAAACACAACTGCAATTCTCCTCTTCATCTGACCCCTAACTTCTTGTCGACTTCTTAATCACACTATTCCTTTATATAATAGTATGGCAATGTTATCAACAACTGTGATTGCCCTATGCCTGTTTTCTTTAATGTATTAACAAAATATGTTTGAAACTCTTAATAGAAATACAAAAAAAACACAACAAAAACCAGGGTAACATTGTTGCATATCATTTTGTGAACTGGACTTTTATCCAGTAATCACTTATGCTGTGTGTGCATGCATTGAGGCCCTTCTCTTGCTAGACTTCCCTGTTCATTTCAAGGCAGTGAAATGTTAAGCCTTTTGGTACAATCTCAAGAACTGGTGTAAAGCGTTGAGCACCCTCATCTTTGGATGTTCTTCAGTGCAGAAAACGGAAACTACCGTACCTGTCTTACAGAATGCAGCCCTAAGGATAATACTTTTTAAAATACATTATTGGTAAGTGAAAGTTTTAATTTCATTATGTCAAACCACCGTGTGTGTGTGTTGTGATGTTCTTAATTATTGTGTACAATTGCCGCACTTATTATGTTCCTTATTGCCTTGAGTAGTAGCAGTAGTAGTAATAATTTTTGAGCATCGGGTTTCAATAATTAGGGCAATGTTTCTATAGCTTTATATTTAACTGATTTTTAACAATTTCCATTTTTTCTTTTTCTTCGATATACAGCAGAGGAGTTTCGGTTCATATTTTACTCTCATGAAAGCACTGTATAGTTTCCCAATTCAGTGAGCTTTTATGTCATTTCAGTAGAAATTGATTTAGTGGAGTGGATCTGATTGATTTTGATATTTTTAAGAAGTCTACAAAGCTTCGCTTTGGTTTCCCAACATAACTCACCTTATTTGTTATCCATTTCTCTGGGTGTTTTTCCCGGAAGTGTTTGAGCCCGTAACTCGATTGACCATATTTACTTGCTCTTTGGATTGATGGTACATACGTATCAACTCTGTGGCCTGAAAATGGCAAAAACCTAAAAGGGGAAACACATATATGTTTATTTTATATATATTTTCATTCTACTAGTACAGGTCATATAAATCACAAGGGAACTGTACAATGTGGAAAGCATTTGTTTCAGTGCACAACCATTTTCTGCAGCCATAGTCTATCATTGCTGTTACATAGTTAATGAATGCCCCCCTTTACTTCTCCCCTATGCCTTTCATTTTGCATAGTACAGCTGAAAGTAAATTACACAGGAGCTGCTTTATAAAAACTTCACCATCTCAACAGAAATGATGGCAGGACAGGCAATGACCCATTTGTGCAGGGATTATGTTCCTGACTCCCATGTGTGCCAGTAGAGAGCGCAGAAGCCCGCTCCGCCCCACCCCCATTGTGCCCCCTTTTACGGCCACTTCCGGCTCACCATGATGTGCGTAAATCAGCCGTTGCTTGTACAGCCTATTCTGGGGCCAAATGATTCTTCAGCAACCAAAAGACAGACTGGCATAAAAATATCACCCTTTGCAAACTCAGGGATAGCTTATTTCGTTTTCTAAAGCTTTAGACCAACCACTAGAGAGAGCTGATTTGGCTATGTGCCATGTGCTTCAGTTACTTCTAGTTTGGACTACTGCACTATGCTGGTGATGAGCCGGCCCTTGAAAAGTGTTCCCAACTTCAGCTACTTCAAGATAATTACAAGGGGTACCTTGGCTCTCGAACTTAATCCGTTCCGGGAGGCTGTTCGACTGCCGAAACCATTAAAAAACCAAGGCATGGCTTCCGATTGGCTGTAGGAGCTTCCTGCATTCCACCGGAAGCCGCAGAAGCTGCGTCAGACGTTTGGCTTCCAAAAAAACATTCGCAAACCGGAACACTCACTTCCGGGTTTGCAGCATTTGGGAGCAGATTTGTTCGACAACTAAGCCATTTGGGAACCAAGGTGCCACTGTATTATGAATGCTGGATGCTGTTCCTGAGTGGATCAGAGGCAGAATGGGGGTGGAGAGGTTGAGCTGGCTGAGAAGGGATGCAACTCAGTGGCCTTAGCATGCAGAAGGTCACAGGTTCAATCCCTGGCACTGCTGGATAGGACTCCTGTCTGAAACCTTGGCGAGCCAGTCAGTGTACACAATACTGATCCAAAGCAGCTGGCCACCCAGGCATCTCCCCATTTCCTTCACTAGGAACTAGGTCCTGGTGGGGATTTCTCCCGTACCTCATCTATGGGTTCTGGAGACATGAACAGAATTCATTTTGTATCAAACTCCAATAAAACATCAGTGGTAAGCAATGAAACTAGCCCCTGTCTTCAAGTGGAGGTGCAGGAAAGTAATCTGGCATCAAGAAAAGTTCTTGCTAAGGGGAAAAAGTTGGTTATTCAATGAGCATCAACCATAATAGTGTACAGTGGTACCTCGGTTTATGAACACAATTGGTTCCGGAAGTCTGTTCATAAACTGAAGCGAACTTTCCCATTGAAAGTAATGGAAAGTGGATTAATCCGTTCCAGATGGGTCTGCGGTGTTCGTAAACCGAGGTGTTCTATAACCAAGGTTCCACTGTACTGAGAATAGGAGCCAACTCTCAGGGGTTGTGGGGGCTTCGGACCCCACAATAAAATATTTGAGGGGGCAAGGCCCCCACAAAGTTGATGGGCATTTCCATTCAAATGGTATATGTGGGACTGTGTCATGTGATCAATTATGCACTGTGTCATGTGATCGGTTATGCGGGGCAGGGCGTACCTGGGCCTCCAAAATATTTTATTCAAGTTGGCACCCTTGGTAGTAAGAAAGGGTAATTACGGTGCTCCCTGAGAGTAAAGGCATTTATGAAAAAGACTCTGTGGATCACACCCTAAATTGTTAGATGACTGTCTGTACCATGAGGCAAAAATGTTATTGTTCCCAGATATCAGTAGGCTAAATCAAGTTTTCATTTCCCCCAGATGCTATATTGAAAAGTGTAAAATGGAAAAAAGAAGAGGCCCTTTAAAAAAGATAGGAAACATTTATTTTCTTTTTCTTTTTGAAAAGCTTCCAATAGAAAGTTTTTAACAGTCACGTACTACTTTTTGTGATGCCATCTAAAAAACAACAACCATTTTCTTATTTTAACTGCTAAATTCTATTTTTAAATCCTTTACTGAAAGGGTTTAATATTTCATCAACAGTAAATTATATCAATAAACCTTCCTTGTGGGGAAACAAATTGGTCTTTATTAGCATCTGGCCAGTCAAATTGCCCATAAAGAATTCAAAACCAAGGGCTCTTGAAAATTAACAAAACAAAAGCACAGAAGTAGCAGAGCTTTAAATTATACAAAGCTACAGAAGCATGTATATACTCATGGGGCAGGTGGCTTTCATATAAGACAGATTATAGCACTTCTAGGGCTAATTTGCACATGGGATGGACATCACACACAAAAAAAATTAATGTGGCCCCAATGTCCCTGAGTATACATAGGAGTTGCTGAAAGCCGGCTGCTCCACTTACAGTTTTTATCACTTCTGAATTGCATTTTAATAGTACATTTTTCTTTTGTTCAGACATGAAAGAAAATTGGCTCTCTCCAGGGATTGGATGATGACTGAAAGACAAGGCTAGTAGCATAGGAATTTCCCCATGAATGCATGGAATTTAGGGTAGTCTTAATGCCAAGAACAAGGTGTATGCAAAAATAACTTTCTATAATAAGGAATACATTGTTAAGTGCTGTAAAACATCAAAGGCAATATTCCTGGTTTATAATAGAAATATATGCAGATTCCTTCATTTATAGGATTCTTTCATTTGGCATTTATTAGTAGAAATTCTTAATTTTATAACCCAGGAAAGCCTTGCATCTTGAAAATAAAAGACATTGAGAATAGCCCCGATTCAAGACACAAATGTTTACAGAAAGTGAAGGATTTCATGATCTAATTATATATTGTGACTTGCATTAAAATATATAATGAAATGGCTTCCATCTTGGCAGATGTACTAGGGTCTTAATATTGGATTGCCAGAGCAAAATAGCACAGGAACTGTATTTAAACCTTGAGATAGTCATTAACCCAAGCTAGGCTTTAGACCAGGCATCCCCAAACTGCGGCCCTCCAGATGTTTTGGCTTACAACTCCCATGATCCCTAACAGGACCAGTGGTCAGGGATGTTGGGGATTGTAGTTCAAAACATCTGGAGGGCCAAAGTTTGGGGATGCCTGCTTTAGACGTTCATAAAGTACTCAGACCTTCCTGCAGAAGATTTGTGATTAACCTCAAGTTTCAGGAGTGAGCTCCTGTCATTTTAGAAACAAAACTGCTTGAAAATTGCAACACAAGAGAAACCAAATATAAACAATTCTGGTGATGGTGTACAGCGTCATTTACAGCCTAGCAGTGTGTTCTGTGGTCATAGCAAGATGGACCTCAAGGAAACAAGCTAAGATGGAAGGTTACAGGGTTTACTTAGTGGCCCTCAAAGAGAGCAGTTCAGTTTTGTGTGAGAGACTCCAGCATTATACCTCCTGCTCTACCAGTGGTCTCTTTCCAGTGCAAGACTGGAAGACTGAACTTGGTGGATGTACAAGACAAGGCCTGAGTACCACCCGCTGATCCAAAAAGTCAATCCTTGTCCATCAGGCAAGCTTGCTGGTTAGTTTGACAACTTGTCTCATTGTGTGAGGATTCTGCCTAATGGTCAGTCCCTTAGCTTAGCCCATGCATCTACTTCTGTCCCTTCTGGGGCTTGATTGCTTACTTGGAACTTGAACCACCACCTGCTTTGGACTGCCTCCCTGCTTCTGACCCACTTGGATTGACAGCTAGCTTCTCCTGGGTCCCAGATCCCAACTGTTTGGAACAGTCCTTCTCAACCTTGGGACTCCACATGTTGTTGGACTATAACTCCCATCATTCCTAGCCAGCATGGCCAGTAGTCGGGGATGATGGGAGTTGTAGTCCAATGACAGCTGGAGACCCAAGATAAGAAAGGCTAGTTTAGAAGCTAAGGCCTAGCACTCTGATAAATACCAGTGTTTCTCCTAAAATAAGACACGTCTTATATTTTTTTTCCTCCAAAAAAACACACCACGGCTTATTTTCGGGGGATGTCTTATTTTTTCAAGCGGGAGCTGGCAACAGCATGCTGCACCGAGCCCCGACCCGGTGAGAGCCGACAGCAGCGCACCGCGCGGGACCCATTGAGAGCCGGGGAGCAGAAAATAAAAATGGCAAGGCTGCCCTTGTAACAAAGCACAATAATAATACTGTGAAGCTGCGAAGCTCAGCGGGGTTCCAGCCCTTCCATTTGCGTGCTGCTGGGGAGCGGAAGAAACGCCGTGATCCAAGGATCCAAACGCATCGGTGGAGCAGGAAGCAGCCGCGGAGGCGGCTGTGAGAGGAGCGGTGGCGGAGGGACCGGCAAGAGGCGGCTGCAGGGGAGCTGCTTCGGGGAGCACAGCGCAGCGCGAAGAGCCTGGTGAGAGGCAGCTGCGGCTGCAGGTGAAGCCCGGGATCTGCGTGGGCGACTGGGGGCGAGCGCCCTGAGTGCTGTGGCGGTGGCGAAGAGGCGCCCGATCAGCCCGCCTCTCAGCTGATTGGGTGCCTCTTCGCCACCGCCGCAGCGCTCAGGGCGCTTGCCCCCAGTCGCCCACGCAGATCCCGGGCTTCACCTGCAGCCGCAGCTGCCTCTCACCAGGCTCTTCGCGCTGCGCTGTGCTCCCCGAAGCGGCTCCCACTCCTGCAAAACACGGTGAGGCGGCCGCGGAGGAAGTGTCGAGAGCGCCCAGGAGCGCGGCTGCAGCGATGGTAATCCCAGGGGCTGCGGAGGTGGCTGTGGGCATGCGCCAAGCCCCAAAGCACGGCGGTGGCGGCGGAGACGGCCACTGCGAGTGGCATGAAAAGAAGAAGGTCACCAGCAAGCGCGCTGTTGCCTCTTGCCGGCTCTTCCGAAGGCGCTTAAATGCCTTCCTTTCCTTGCCAGACCTGCTCCCCCACTACGGCTTATTTTCGGGGTATGTCTTATATTTAATCAACTCGTGAAAAGCCTGCCATGTCTTATTTTGTAGGCACGTCTTATTTTAGGAGAAACACGGTATTTTCTTTGTCTGGGTTAATGACACGCATTTACTGATGGGACCATTGTCCTCACCTGAAGGATGTTCCTTAGGGGGCATGAGGACAACACCAAGGCCCACCCACTACTGGCCGATATATACCATGAATGAGCACATGAATGCTCTAGAGTGAAGCATGGACTGTGCAATGTTATGTGTTTGCTATTTGGCTTGTATGCCTGTTAGGTTTATTACATGTAGTCATTTGAGTATCAGGTATTCTTCGACACTTGGCCAGAAGGCAAACTGTCACCCCAAGGGGTAGAAGAATCAAATACCATTGCTGAGCACCCTGGTAGACTGCTAAGGATGGCCCATGGACCTGTATTCATTCTATAGGTTGAAAGTTTTGTGACCAATGCTAGAAGGAATTGTGTTGAGCCCTGAAATCTTTTAAGGAGAACACAAGATAAGAGCACATTAATGAAATGGTACTGCGTTAGCTGGAGCAGCACATGCACTAAACTATAAAAAGTGTCTCATTTTTGAAAGCATGTATTAAATGTTATTTAATTCCCATCCCTTCCAAGACAACAGGTCTAAGTCAATAGGTTTTTTTCAGTTAACTCCCCTGTGCTAGATATAAAGGCTAAAAAAAGAAAAGAGAAAATGAGTTAGGTTGTGCTTAAAGTGCCTCTCAAGAAGTCATATCTTTAAGAATTATTATTTAAAAACTTTACATAGTCTTACACTGGCTATATTTCAGTTACAAGGGTTGTTTTTGCGCTGCCTGCATTATGTTTTCTGATATAACACTAATAATCATTGGGCTGTTTGGGTTTTAATCCCAGTCTGCAGTAGAAGTAAAAGCATCAGACAAATGCTAGCCCACTTCTCGTATAAAGCAAAAGTAATGAGACCTCTTCTTTGCGGACACATTCTAGAACTTCTTAATTATATACAGACTTATTATCTATATCCCCAGTGTTATAAAGTACCAGAACTTCATTAGAAAAATTAAGCTGGAAAAATGAAGGCACCACTTTGTAAATTTCCACTGGAAATTAGCTAGAAGAGGCAGAGGAATACTGGATCAAAAGAGGGTAATCATGCTTAACTGTGCCCTAGAGCACCCGCATGTATAATACGATTTGCACAGTAACTACCTCTCCTATTACTGCTTGTTTGGAGTATTCTGTGTTAATGGGGTTAGCTAATTTAGTATTTTAACTTAAAAAGGCTCTGCTGATTAATAAATGTTGCACACTGTGCTAGTAATTAAAATAAATGGAAGAGTTACAAATAGAAGTTGAATTGTTAAGAAAACATTATCTGAAAATATATGATAATCCCTGTTTATCATAATACAATAATAGTCCAGAAAATATGCAAATTGCTAAAGTTGCAAAGCATCTGACAAACTAGACATAACTTGAAAAAAGTTTTAGATGTGTTAGATTTGCAAGGAATAACATTCAGTGCCTGTTTTCATAAACTGCCCATGCTCTTCAAACTTGTAAATGCACATTCCAAAGCTCAAAACACCCTGACTAAGTGAGGGCAACACATAACCAGAAGCCAGTTTCCATAAATGCATCTTTTGCTGTATCGGGGACAGTGCAGGGAAAGGAGTTCAGTGCATATGATTCCCAGAACTGGATGTATATAGTTCCCTACACTGGGTTAGGAGCCACTGGCACAGTGATTTGACAACACTGATTTCCTGTCCTGGAGGGCTGGTGGATGAAATCCAGGTCAAGTGAGCCCCATGGGTAGATTTAGGTTTCCTACACCTTGAGATCAACCGTATTATCAAAAGTGACAGTGTCAATAATATTTTGAGTTGCTGAGCACACACATTTCCGAGCACAATTCAAAGTGTTGATGTTGACCTTTAAAGCCCTAAATGGCCTCGGTCCAGTATACCTGAAGGAGCGTCTCCTCCCCCATCGTTCTGCCCGGACACTGAGGTCCAGCGCTGAGGACCTTCTGGCAGTTCCCTCGCTACGAGAAGCCAAGTTACAGGGAACCAGGCAGAGGGCCTTCTCGGTAGTGGCACCCACCCTGTGGAATGCCCTCCCACCAGAGGTCAAAGAGAACAACAATTATCAGACCTTTAGAAGGCATCTCAAGGCAGCCCTGTTTAGGGAAGCTTTTAATGTTTGATGGATTTCTGTATTTTAATATTTTGTTGGAAGCCGCCCAGAGTGGCTGGGGGAACCCAGCCAGATGGGCGGGGTATAAATAATAAATTATTATTATTATTATTACATGAATCTGTCTGTGGGTAGGCCACCTATCAAACAATTTGGGCGCTGTAAAACCTTCTAATTCTTCCTTTACCATATAGTCATATAGTCATAAAAGAGAGAATGATGCAAAGTTGAATTCCGGCACTTCCAAGCCTGGTACTTTGCCCGCACAGCTCTTGTTTTAGTTACTAACGCATGTTTATTTCAGTTTAGTAAATGAAACTTGCATCTATGCTTGCAAAACTGTTGTTGGAAGTCTCGGCCAGCCATACTGACGTGAGCATATGAGGGGTCTATTAAACTCCCTCAGCCCAATCTTATCAGGTAATCTTTATATTCAGAGTTTAGTCTGTTAAAGGAAAACATTCCAGTTTTCAACTACTTTTCTAATAGGCAAATTGCCTTGGCCTACAAGTATACTAAGTTTCAATGTCCCAGGTGGTGTGGAATTACCTTAATTATTTCTCAGATGCAGCCACAGCAAGGAAGCTATTATTGAACCATGCTGGGGTGGGGTTGGGCAGGTACAGCCTGCTGTGAAAGCTTGCACGTATTTGGGGAAGAAGTAAGAAGCAGTGGAGTTCTCTTCTGGCCAGGAGTGTCTGATTTGCTTGACTAAGATCAGGGCTGTTCAGTGGCTTGTCATCTGAAGCGGCTAACCTAACTACTTAAGTGGGATTATTACAGAATAATAGCCCAATCCACAAATCAATCAAGATGAAATGGACTTGGTTTTAAACCGATTTAGCCCCATTGACCTCAACTCAGCTAAACAAGCTTAAATCCAAGTATTTCAGCTTTCCTGGGTGAATAGATCAGGGCCTAAGACATTTGAAAATCTTGGTCCACGAAATATGATGCTTAGATAGACTTATGCTTAATGGCTGCTTTTCAACTTTTCAGAATCAACAGCTTTTTTGAGTCTATCGAGCAACAGTAAAAGATATAAAAAGAAGAGGCACAGTGAAACGAAAACAGGAGGGGAAAGCAAGCAACTTACACATCATCATGTACACGGTTTCTCCACTCTTCTTGTTTAATTTTTTCTCTGGCAAGCTCCAGGGAAACGTTTGAAGCTGCCACCTGCAGAGATGGATCCAAAGGCTTATAGCGTTGCTGCAACACTTCAACAGGATCACGAAATGGGCCCTGAAAGGTACAGGAGAAGACATGTGTTCTGCACTGAGGCTGTTCCTCTTTGCTTTGATTTTTATAAGCAGCCTAGCACTGATGTCTCTGCATCTAAGGATAGGCTTGTTTCTCTCTCGAATCTTGATGAAAAGCTAGATTTTATAGTTTTTGGTCCTTAGCTAATATTGTGATAATTTTCTACAGATTAATAAGTGAGCTTTTATCAGACTGTTATTATATTAATATAATTACACTTTTGCTGAGTTATCACAAACAGAGGAAGAAGTGATGAATCATATCTGAACTATACCATTCTAGACTTAGCAGGGGCTTGTATGATTGAACATGCCTCCAAATTATAACAAACACACACAATCATGTGAGGGAGAAGAGCCTTTTCTATGTTAGTTTCTATGTGGATAAATAAATTGGGTGCTGGGTGGGAAGAATTTGCTATATGATCTGCCATCAACAGTCTGAAGTGCCCCAGACATAGAAATGTTGACAAGCTAACATGTTTGTGGGAACCCAGACCATAGATATTTGGCAAAGGAAAAATCTATCCAGTGTTTTTTAAAAGGGTTACACCACCTCTTGCCTTTAGGTAGTAAGTATGAATGTACCGTACATATCATTAGCACTGTAACTCAATACAATTTACAGGCAGCTGACTTTTGCTGAGTTGCCAATTACAGCTTGTTTTCCTTTTTACCACTGTTGTTCTAACACTGAAGTAGTGAAACTATCTCACCCAAGAAAAGGAGGTGGGGGCAACAATCCTAATCATGCCTCTTATTCTGAAGGATCTCTTTCTTTAAATAGGTTATCACTAACAAGCCACAGCTGGAGTTACTGCAAGAACTGAGTGAAGACTGCAGGGCTAATAAAAAGAAATGATTCACGCCTCATTTATGTTCACTTATGTTTTACATTAATAGAAACCAATAATAGGAACCAGTTACCATAAAAGTCACGGACCGTAAATAACACAAATGGCAAATAAGTATCATCTAGTACTTTTCACAGCTGGACAGAAGGATTGCTATATTTGAAAGTTGTTAATGGATTTTTATTGGAACTTTACTTTTTAAAGGCACAGCACCCCAATTGCAAGGTCTCCTGAAAAGAAGCAAGCAAGTGATCATAGCAGTTATTCATTGTGCCAGAACCCCCCTCCTTCACTTCCAGAAGGGTTATGCCAAGAATAAATTTATTTTATTGGGACCACTACAGAGCTTTTAAAGGTGTGAAAAAGAAATTAAAAAGTTTATTAGGATTCACAGGAGTAATGAGTGCAATCAAGTAATTGACTCAAAATAATGCACATTATTTGCTTATGCTATCTAGAAATTTGCAGTTAAAAACATAAAATGGGGGAAAGAATTAACCATTATCTTATCTAGGTGACGATAGTCCTTAAAGCACAGAATGGGGATTCACTGTAAACAGGAAAATAGAAGACTTACGTTGTTTTCCATTTCAAAGTTCTCACTTAATTCCTACCATCTTGCACCCCTGCTATGTTTTGCTGTTACCGTGCTTTACTGCAGAGGCATTTAAGTGCATAAGGAATTGCATTCTGTCATCAAAATACAGCAATCTCCTTATGAGTCAGGGATCTGATGTGCACAAAACTGTAAGTTCTTTCCCCTTAATATTATGAAAAAGGGAACCTCTACACACAGGAAAAGAATGCAGAGTGGTCTCCACTGGAATGAATGGGGAAGTCCATGCTTACAGTAGCTTTTGATGTGCAGATGTTGCATACAATTTACATGGTGTAAATGTTGTATACAATGGCATTCTACTTTAAAGCAATTTGCCCCTACACATGTAGTGGATGGAGAGGCTAGGACTTTGGGATCATAGTTGATAACATGATGATGTCAACCCTACAGCTGTTAAATCTCACTTAGGGGGTCATTAAAAAACAACAACAACTAATATCATAATGCCATTACCCCAAGCTATGATGTAACCATATGTGGAGTGTTGTATACAGTTGTGGTTGCCTCACCTCAAAAAAGATATTGTAAAGGTTCAGAAAAGAGTAACCAAAATTGTCAATAAAGTTCTAAATGATTTTTCACGTAGTGGAGAAAGTAGGTAGAGAAAGCTTTTTCTTAACCTCTCATAAAACTACCAATTGGGAACCATTGACCTAGAGCAGGCATCCCCAACCTTTGGCCCTCCAGATGTTTTGGACTACAATTCCCATCTTCCCTAGCCACTGGTCCTGTTAGCTAGGGATCATGGGAGTTGTAGGCCAAAACATCCGGAGGGCCGCAGTTTGGGGATGCCTGACCTAGAGGATAAGGCAAACAATGACTACTCACTATTACTGTAGTCACTGTATGAGCAGGATTTTGGAATATGGTTTGGTCCAGAAAGGCTCTGATTATGCTTTGGAGGCCAATTTTGGTAACTCAGCCTGAGGTCTAACAACAGTATCTGATCCATACAACTTCTTGCACACCAAATGAGTGTACTATCCTGAATGTTTCACTGCATTTATGGATGATAACTCAAATGATGCAAGAACCTTAGCATCTGATCCTATTCTGTTTGTCTTGCATAGCAGGCCGTAAGGGGGAAAGGAGAGAAAAAATAAAGCAATGTAGATGTTCTTAATTACCTTTAATAAAGTGACAACTAATTTCACTATCTTTGTTATCAGTGTTCTGTAATTCTAGTTAATTCTGTGATAAAAGTCAGAGATCTGACAGAATATATATCAACAGTATGAATATATGTGTGTGTGTGTTACACACACACAATATTTTCCCATTTGCTGCCTGAGAAAGCCAATGGATAGTTAAATGTTTAGTCTGAAAATTTGACATGAATACAAACTCTTGTTTTAACACTCTCCTTGAGCACATTTTGGTATCTTAACACTCACATGGGGCCTAATGTGTAAGGTGCATAAGTTTAATGTCAAATGCTGCTGTCACCGAGTACTAAGTCACAAGGATGGCTAGCAATTATAAATCCCTCATTGTCACACCACCAGACCACTTTGAGAACAGTGCATTCTGTTGGATTTTCATTCCAGCTGTTTCATCAGCTCAGACCAATGTCCTTTCCCAAACATACACCTCTAAATTGTGTTGTCCAGGGATTTAGCCGTGTGACTCCCATTAACATCAATGAGAGTCGCACAGTTAAATCCATGTACTGTACTTTGAAAATTTACTCCACAGTGTACATCCCAGGGCACTGAAAGGATTAAAGTATTATACAGTAAATTCCCTCTTCAATGTGCAGGGAAATAAGTAGAAGTCTTCTCTTTGTTCTGAAAGGCTTTCTTGTGTAAGTTTCTTTGTCTGTGTCTAAACTGGGGGGGGGGTGCTCCAAAGTAGCCTAAACAAGAGAAACTTAGCAAATCAACACATAGTATATCTGTACTTTGGCAAATTGGAGGCTAGTGGAGATACTCCATCTACTCTAGGGAAGAGCCTAATTGATTTTAAATGGCCACTAACTGTTATAACCAATTTCAGTGAGTTCACGTTTGCAGCAGGAAGTAGTTCCAGAAACAGTAGGATTTCCGCTTTGATTTTAAAATATTAATGAGATCTTTACACAATATAGGTAAAGATGTACTCCTTAGAAATGTATGTTGCCTGTTCATTCTTCTACCCTGGTAAATTGATCTTTTAGTCCAGGCATCCCCAAACTGCAGCCCTCCAGATGTTTTGGCCTACAACTCCCATGATCCCTAGCTAACAGGACCAGTGGTCAGGGATGATGGGAATTGTAGTCCAAAACATCTGGAGGGCCGAAGTTTGGGGATGCCTGTTTTAGTCAGTGGAAATTAACATTGCAACTCAGATCAGCATCAAATGACATTCTAAGTGAACATTGTGTGAGTGGGAGGAAATAAAGAAAGATGAAATTGTCATCACTTCCGTTATTTTGATTCTGAGATTGAAAATGGTACTGGACAAAAACAATCTGAAACACTGATGGGACTCCTTCTAGGTACTGGAGATAACTCAGTTTTGTGAAACCTTCACAGGGCACGCAGAGCTCAGGGCACTGAAGGGACTGTCCTATGCTATGGAAAGCCCCACCAAAGAATGTACAGTGGTACCTTGGTTCCCGAATGGCTTGGCTCCTGAACAAATCAGCTCCCGAACACTGCAAACCCAGAAGTGAGTGTTCCAGTTTGCAAACGTTTTTTGGAAGCCGAATGTCTGACACAGCTTCCAATTGAGTGCAGGAGGCTCCTGCAGCCAATCGGAAGCTGGGCCTTGATTTTCGAACAGTTTCAGGAGTCGAACGGACTCCTGGAACGGATTAAGTTCGAGAACCAAGATTCCACTGTACTCATAGCCGCCTCTGTGAGCAGGGAAATGGATAGTCCATTCTCTTCAATGCTAGTTCTGTGGTTTAAGTATGTGGAACTTTCTCCCACAATGAAATGAATGTAAATTCCCATTCCCATTAAGGTTGATTAAACCAGATCTCCTGAATAAAACAACACTTGCAGCCTGAGAGCTATTATAGACAGGGTATGGCTAACATCTTGCATTTTATGTGGCCATTTAAAACACATGGTCTCTCATAAAGATGGAAACAAAAAACCTTTCAGTCATTTCATGAATGTTTGTCCTAGAATAACGGTCAAGAACAATGAAATCAACGGGATTAAACAGATTTAACACTCTGTAGCTGTGGCTGATATTGGGAGTTATTGATACACAATACCTGAGGTTTTTGTCTCCCAATAGGAGGAAGAGCTGGCTCTCGTTGGAAGCCAAATGAATCAGAATAAGTATGCCAGTGGAGATCGACAGCATCCTTCTTGACCTTTTTCTTCTTGTGCCTCAAAGGTTTTGCTTTCCTTAATTCCAATTCCATTGGATCCGGTGATTTCCTGTAGGGCGAGTTGTATATTCCTGCAATCTAAAGACACACCACCATTTATGTGCATTGCTTCGAAATTTCTCTAGTTTAGATAGCAAATCAAACAATGTATCATTTATTAGATTATTTTATAAATTAGTTATTACATGCTTTCAGAAGACAAGCTCGCCAAGAAAGCTGAAGATGATGGAAGTGTAACACATATCATACATACTTATTTTAATATTTTATTGTTCATATATTGTTGTACACTGCACTCATATTTTACATGATGGTGGTATAGAATTACTGTTATAAATAACTAAATCACTTGGGGTTTTTTTGTGTGTAAAGAGTTTTGTTTGATTTTCAAATTTCTTCCTGCAGAGAACCTTTTCCATGTTATTTGCCATAGAACCCCTGTAAAGCTCCTCGAAATGTGTTGAAGATTCAAACCAGACAACATTGGGTGATATCCAATGTTAGCTGCACTTAGAATAGACCCACTGAAATCGATGGAATTAATTGACTCAGGTTTCATTGAGTAAGAGTACTACCCTGAATTTGAGTTAGTTGGATATCACCCATTGGTACACCAACTGTTGTATGCTCTGAATTATTGACACAGAACCACAAATATATCCTGAATGCTGGATGCCGTCCCAGGAACTGCATGCACAGCACTGCTTCTGTACATTCAGTTTTCAATACAGCGGGGGATGCTGCTTCCATGTGGTTCTTCATATGGCACTACAAGCATACCCCAAAACCTGCATCTACACATGCCACCACAAGGGGTTGGGAGAGCTGTGGGTTGTGTAAGTCATCTAATCGGCACAAAGAAAATTTTTAAAAAAGGATTATTGGTGTGTTGTTCCAAAAGAAAAGAGCCATTTTAGAACAAGCATATCGGCCTGTTGAAACAAGATTTATGCAGGTAGCACAATTATCTTTTTAACTGTTAAGAACTGTTGAATAAGAGAAATGAAGAAAGCGTTAGAACTGAGCTGAAGCAGATGTAGAGTCAATGTTTATATTGTTGCATCTGCTGCTGATTTCTGGCTCCTAGGGAAACTTAAGAGTCCAGCTTCTCATAATGTATTAACCTCTTGGGAGTGAGAGGATTGAGTGCTCCTCAATTAGCTGTAATGCATTTTTCATTAGTGTGTCCCACAGGAAAATTCAAACTCTTAGTGTCAAAAAGTTAAGCAAGCTTTTATTTATCTATATCTATATATTGCTGTTCAAATGTATAGAAGACTCCTATATGCAGAGAGATAATTGGACTGGAAGATTGGCTGTTTATTGAATGGTAAGGGCATAAACTCGTTAGCTTTTAATTAAGGGGGAAATGCTCCAACTTTTGGATCATTTTGTCTTTACCTGCCTCTTTTTGAGTTCTGTGATATCCTTTTTGCGATTGGCTGACCAGAACTCTATGCTACATTCTAAAAGTAGTCATACCGTAGTTTTGTATATAGTCACTATAATTCTGGCCATTTTATTTTCAATCCATTTCCTAATGACCTAGATATAGCAAGGAATTTGCCTTCTTTACCGCTGCCAAAAACTGCACTGATGGTTTCATTGAACTGTCTATAATGACATAAAGTACTTTCTCCTTGGGTTAGTCCTTACCAGTTGACACACCATCAATGTATATACTAAATCAGGAGTATTTTGTCTCGATGTGCATCGGTTTGCTTACACTCAACCTAATTTCCCATTTTATTGTCCATTCACAAAGTTTAGAGAAGTCCTTTTGGAGCCCTTCTATATCTTCTTGGGTTTCAACCATCATTTGGCAGTCTTGGGTGCTTCATTGTTCACCCTTGACTCCAGATAATGAACTAATAATTTAAACAGTGCCAGTCCCACTACAGATTCTTCTGTTTACTTTGCACCACTGTGGAAAACTGTCTATTTAATCCTAGTCTGTCTATTTAATCTATTTTCTGTTCCTTAACTAACTGCCAATCCATCAAAATGCCAATCCTCATATATAATGACTGTTAACAATGCTCAGCAGACTCTGGTTAGTGACATTGTCAAAAGGTATTTAGAAGTCTGAGTAAAAGTGTCAATCGGACCATTTCTATCACTAAATGCTAAGTGACATTCTCAAAGAACTCCAGGAGGTTTATGAGGCAGGGATTTCCTATGCAAAAGCCATGCTCATTCTTCATCAGCAAGGCTTGTTCTTCTATATTTAAGAAACCTAGCTTTATATTTCTATTCCTGTACATTCATTTCCAAGTTCTATCCTGTCACCACTTGAATATCATAAAACACTTAGGTCATCATCTCTAAGGTATCCCTAGGAAAAATCACCCCAAACCAAATACTTCCCTACTCATATCCCCTACCTGTGCAAAACTGATTAAATAATTGTTTAGTGGTCATCTTATTATGCCCAGAAAAGATGGGGTTAGGATAAAAATAAGTATACTTTTAAAAAAACAACAAGAATACAGGATGATAATAGGAAAACTGGTTTCTTCTAAGTGATCCTTGGCTTTAACCTGTATTTACTTTCACCTCCCATACAGCTACAAGGGTATATACAGTAGTAGTGGTATGGTGTCCTGCCAACACTGGTGTTAATGTTTTGAGACATGACCAGCCAAAATATAGCAGCTTGTGCTCACGTTTAATTCAATGAGAGTTATTCTGCTGAAACCAGTAAGACTTAAAAGTACTCAACAGTACCTGGGTGTTACCCTTGTTTGTACTGCAGTAGGAGAGCAATCAGGATGCTCCATACTCAGCTCCAATTTTGCAGAACAGTAAACTGCATAGCTTTATCTGAACATACAAAAAAATGTATGCATGAACAGACCTAGGAGTTCCACTATAAATATGCCCCTTTTGGTTTAGCCCAGGCACCCCCAAACTTGGCCCGCCAGCTGTTTTGGGACTACAACTCCCACCATCCCTGACCACTGGTCCTGTTAGCTCGGGATCCTGGGAGTTGTAGTCCCAAAACATCTGGAGGGTGGAGTTTGGGGATGCCTGGTTTAGCCTATGGTGACAATATATAACCAGTTTCCTTGCCATCCACCCATCTGCTCCCCTACCCCATCCATCCATCCAAAAAAAGAATTGGGAATATAAACTGACTGGGGTTTATGCTCTCAAAAACCCCAGGGTCATTTCCAGTATCTTGTTCGTTCATTTTGATCACCCAGTATACCCAATTAGAAAGTCATCGGTGTTACTTTAGCAGGGTATCCAATGCTTGGGTGACTTTTTTTTTTTAAGCGTGCTTTCCAGCTTTATTTCTAGTATAAAGCTAGTATAATAGTACTATAGGTTATTCCCAACCCCAACCCCATTTCAAATCACATCTAGTCTATGGAGAGCATGACACATTTTCCTGTATCCATGTTCTTCGCAAGTGTCTCTCGCAAGGGCCTCTGTCAAAGCTGGCTTTCTGGGACTTCATTTTCAGGAACAATTTTCTGAAGTGACAAACACTATAGGGAAATCTGTGCTAACTGTTAAAAAACCTACAACTGAGTTATTTGCAGTACTGTCATGCTAACTTCCAACTCAATAAGACCAAAGAAACCTCTGGGGGAGACTCTGCTAATAGCTTCTTACTGACCTCCTTGCAATACGCCCTTCTGCTGAATAGTGGCCCAGTGGTGAATATGGCAAATGAGGTGTGAAAGCTCTCTCTCTGTGTGTGTGTGTGTGTGTGTGTGTGTGTGTGTTTCAAGGCTATGATTCTGACTCGCTGTAAAAAGGAAAACTGAGCTCCACAAAAAACTCTCTCTGCTCTCTTGCCCTGGAATTCTTTTCTTCATCAGGCCTTCCACCAGGGAAACCCATGCATGACCCAGAAGTATTATTAATTTTGCCAGATCCCAAGCATAGGAGTGCATGTGCCATTTGTTACGCAGCCACCCTTAGCATTACATTAATATTTTGAATCATTTTCATTTCTAACAATGTATCATTTTTGCTTTCTTCATATAATTTTTAATCTTAGTAATTGAGAATGGCATACAGAGGGCAAAGAGAAAGGTTTTGCTAGGAAGGATCAAGTTCGTGAATTATATGAGTATCACATTAAAAAACCCCAAAAAAACTCCTGGTATTTTTGTTCTACATTGAGCCGTCACCCACACTCTTCTAATTTTCTTTTGATAATAATCCAGTGTCATCACTTAAGGTGCATTGCTACTGTTGCATTATTATTATTATTATTATTATTATTATTATTATTATTATTATTTACAGATTCCTGCTGTCAGATGCACCATCTACAAATGGTATCAGGCACCCACCTAAATCAGCTTTCCAAACTACAAGTAATCCCTTTCCAATGCTTCTGAAATCAACCCCCCCCCCAAAAAAAATGCTCCCTGTAGATTAACTCCTGCCAATAGCTCCGCAGCTGCATTCTGGACCCACTTTATTTTCTCAGCTATGTTCAAGAGTAGTTGCACATACAAGGCACTGGTAAAATCTAGTTGAGAACTTGCCAAGGCATGTATAATGGTGGTTAGATCTTACATATCCAGGAAGGGTGCAGTTATATATATATATATATATATATATATATATATATATATATATATATATATAGTGAATTTGGAAGAAAGCATTCCAAGAGAGAGTTCAACCTGGGATTCGATATCGGTGTTGGGCAGAGAGCACAAGTCTTCAGTGACATTGCATGACAACCTGATCACTAGATCCTTTCCCTAGCAAAGTACTAGCTTGTTCCTTGAAACTTTTTGTGTGCATGTAATCTATTCTACTTTCTTTGTGAAACACACACAGAGACAGAGAAACAGAGAGCACATTTCTTGAAAAAAGAAACCATAAATATAGAAGCATGAAGGAGAGGTGTGAAAGAAATATTTGCTGGAAACGGAATTGCTGAATCAACACTGACCAGTGCACTTCATCATAATTATCAGGACATACTACTGCCAGGGGATTTATAAAAAATCCCACTCAGCAAATAATTGCCCTGCTGTTAGGAGATAGTCAAGAGTGTTAACACACTGTCACAGTCCAGCATTTAGTAAGATATTCAACATTCAATTACTCTTGTGGGGAACTGAAAAGAAACATGATATTTTTTCCAGGTACTGTACTGCAGTTAATGCTTCCGTAAGAATTCCAGTGAACATTCCTGGTAATGACCAGATAGAGGGGAGAGCTCTGGGGGTCTCTCTCTCTGTCAAGAGGGGAAAGAATGATTTGGAAATCTAAATACACATACAGATACTTAGAAAATATTGCAAAAATAAAGAAGCGAATGATTCCATACAGTGTAATAATCTCTTTGTTAAAAATAATACCAATTTCTTTTAATTACAATCAGATGTATGCATTTCGGAATGGCATGACCAAGGATCTATTATAGATTAGCCTCAAAGAAGAAAGTCCATACTTCACTGTAGAATTTCTAAATCTTATTCAAAGATTTAAAGAACCCACAAAAGAGAGCCTTTTGTTAAGATTTTGCCTTCTAGCTCCCAGTTTTGAGGGAGCTTGATGCTAACAGGACAATCGGGTAGTATTCAGTCAAAGCAGATTGGACCAGGCCTTTGGACAGCTCTAAGAGTTGTCAAGACAGCTGCAGAAAATGTTGTCTCTAAAGGGACTTATAGCCAACTGAAGCCTCATGTAGGCTGACTAGAGTTGGTTTGTGGTAGGTGCCATCTTTCTGATGGAGTTGGCTGGGTGGTTAAAGGGCCCTCCTCTTATTTTGCAGATAGTGGTCTTCCAGGATATCTTAGGACAGGGGTCTGCAACCTGCGGCTCCGGAGCCGCATGTGGCTCTTTTACACCTTTGCTGCGGCTCCGGAGCGGATACGAGGGGAGGAGGCGTCCGAGCCATGCGCCGCCTGAGCCGTGCGGCGGCGCCCGCCACGCCCGCCAGACACTTGCGCGGTGCCCACCGCCGCTGGAGTACACAGCTGCGGTGGCGTGCTGTGCGCCTGCGCCTCGCACGGTGCCCGCCGGAGTCCACAACTCCGCTGTGCGCGTGCACTGTGCAAAAAGGACGCAAGGTGACGTTAGCAGCCCGGGGAGCGTGGTCGGCCCCCTCCCTGCATCAGCCCCTCCCCGCCGCATTTCTGCAGCCAATAGGCTCACGGGGGCGGCGGCGGAGTTTTTTTTTTTTAACGGGCGCGCTTCTTCCCGCCCAGCAGCAGAAAAGGCTTGCGGGCTCAGAGCGCGTGTTTGCTGCTGCTGCTGCTCCTGCCTGCGGCCTGCCTGTGGCCTCCTGCCGGCCTGGTCAGGAGATTGAGGTAGATGTATTAATCAATGGGTTGATTCAATATGAGGAAATTTTATAAGTTCACTTGATGGGAGCAACACACATGAAACCATACAGGTGTCCTAATAAGGGAGTCAGAGTTTTGCCCATTCCCAGTAATCAAGGCAGCCCAAACTCATAAGGCAGTGGTTGCTGGTGCCCATTCCCAGTACAAGGCAGCCCAAACTCATAAGGCAGTGGTTGCTGGTGCCCATTCCCAGTAATCAAGGCAGCCCAAACTCATAAGGCAGTGGTTGCTGGTGCCCATTCCCAGTAATCAAGGCAGCCCAAACTCATAAGGCAGTGGTTGCTGGTGCCCATTCCCAGTAATCAAGGCAGCCCAAACTCATAAGGCAGTGGTTGCTGGTGCCCATTCCCAGTAATCAAGGCAGCCCAAACTCAAAGTTATTTTTATAATGACGAGGATGACACTGGGCCCTCATTATTAATTATTATTTACATCAGGCACTGATTATGATTTATGGTACACTGGGGCCCTGATTAATTTTCTATGGCATTTTGGGGCATTGATTATTGGGCATAGCAAATTTTGCTATGGGGCCCTCTGATTTCTAATTACATCCCTGTTTTGCGGCTCCCAGTTTATTTTTTTTCTTCGGAAACGGGTCCAAGTGGCTCTTTTTGTCTTAAAGGTTGCAGACCCCTGTCTTAGGACCAAGTTATCTCAAGGAGTGCCCCTCTCTGTATTGTTGGTCCTATGATTTAAGAATCCTGCAGAGATCAGGCTTTCTCAATGATGGCACCCCAACTGTGGAAATATCCTTCCCCCATGACGTGGCTGGCGCTGACATTTACTGTTTTTAGTGCCAGCTGGGAATCTCTCTCTTTCACCAAGACTTTGGCGTGTGATGCATGTAGGCATCCTGAGAGACCTGGATTGTCTGAAATGGGACAGATGACGTGAGCTGCCTATTGTCATGCTAGTGTTAATGGGGAATTTAAAATCTGACTTTATGGTGTATTTATGGTATATTTTTTATTATTGTGATCCACCCTGGAATTGTTTGGTGATGAGGGGTAGGAAATGAATTTTACAAACAAAATAAATAAATCATCTGGAAAAGAGTAATGGCGGCAGGGCTGTGTCTTCTGGCCAGGAGGGCCCCCCAAAAGCAAGAGTGTTTCTTCCCTGGAGGACATTGCCTGAAAACTCCACTTCAACATACTCTGATCATGACACAAAACCAAGATTTTGAGCATTAATGTATTATGTTTTAAATGGATCTAATCCATGCAATAGACTTCTTTTCATTATCTTATATCTGGCTAGGATGAAAGTATTTTTTTCTACATTCTATTTGGCTATTATTAATAACCAACTGCACACAATATGGACAGCTAAAGCCAGATCAGGGACCACTACTCACCATTTTCTCTCAAACCCTCCAGAGAATTTATCTGAAGGAAATATGCTATAGCACAAGATTTACAGCTATCTTCAAAATTGGTAAGATTTTGCTTCATACCATAAAACTGTACCACCAAGTTGCATTTCAAGGACAATGTCATCATTATTTTTATTGAGTTGTTTAAAAAGCGGAAAACAGTGTGGGCACATCATCTTTGTCTGCAGATCCTGAAAAGCCACAGCAGCCAACACTGCTACAACAGACTACTTAGCTCTTTTTGAATCAATAATATAAGCCTGAGGCATTACATGCCGAGCCAAAATAGAAATAAACACATGCAAATTAATAATACTGCAAATATCATCGCTTTACAAACCAAAACACCAGAGACAGCAAGTCAAGCTGCAACAGAAGCCGTTTACCATGGTATACTAACTTTTAAAAAAATATTAATTTTATAATTCCCCTACTGATTTTAATGCTACAATTTGTTGTTTTAGCCAAATTACTGATGAATGCAAGCTTTGTCATAGTTAAAGACTAAATTGAAAATTCAAGACTATGAATTCAAGACTTCATGGGGAAATTTAGGCAAGTCGCTTTTAAGAGGAGGAAGAGGGTGTTAGTAGCTATTTTGGTGCAATAATATGAGAGGCAGAAAATAGGTATATTTATAGTTCTTGTCACTTGAAGAGTAAAAATCGTCCAAAACACAGGAACAATATATGTAACAGTTTGGTTGGCTTTCAATGTTTCAGCAGGTTCTTCTTTTTCTTGCTGAAGTTGAGCGACAAATTCACATTTTAAAAATACATACCCAAGGAGACACACATTGCTTATGTTCATATTTTAAGCCGCTCTGGGAAGGGTTACAATGTCGGATTGTTATTATAAAAATTAACGGTTGTCAGTTGTAGTGGGTCTTACAAATATTAAATGATAATAAAAGTTTCCTGCTCTGCTCTTATTGATTTGTCTTACAAATATAAAGGATATTCAGTCTAAAAAACTAAAACGATGTCATTCGGTCTTTGTAAAAGCTTTGTGCTGGCATTACAAACCTGAGAAAGAATAATACGAGAAAAAGCAGGGACCGTTTTTTAAAAAATAAAATAAGGATTCCATTGCTTTCTCTGAAAAACAAACTCAAAATTCCCCCTTTGAAATCTCAGTCTCTACAGAAATGTTATGAATATGAAAATTGGATAGATCTTAACACTATCTCAGTGTATTTCTAACCGTAGTACACAGTTGGATCTCTTGCACAAGGCAACCAGTAGGTGGAGCAGATAACATAATTTATGACTTGAAAACATTGGCATAGATTCTATGGCAAGTTTCTTCATAATTATAGGGATGATGAAGAAAGAATTTTCTTCAAACAAAGGAAGGCTTAGATGTGTTAGGTGTTACTTGACTAGTTATTGAAACCACCAATAAACGAAGAACGTTGATTAAAAGCTCAATATTTCATAAGGATAAAATTTTAGAGCTTGTCATTTATTTCTCCAGGCATTGTCTTCTAGCAACCTCAGTTTTAATCAAAATACAATTCCAATTCTATTTTTAACTTCTTTGTATGCTAAGTTTATACCAGCATTAGACACCCTGAGAAGGTAATATATAAGGATGCAACAAATCTGTATATTTTAATGTGTGTGTATAATTTGCATATTTGCATTAACCTGCTGCATATGGGATCACAGGGAATGTAAGATACACTGCAATTCTGCAATGACATTGGCGCATTTTGGGGCTGGGTCCTGAAGTGCTAGTTCTTAAATTTTTAAGTAATATTACAATAAGTGCATTACACTTCAGAGACGAGTGTGATTTTCACATGTTGCTACATATTGCACCATTTGATTAGCATGTTTGTAGATTGTCCTGAAATTATGAGGATGAGAAATCTTAAATTTCCAAATTAACCATAAATACCCCATGCACTGTCTTCATTGAGACAGGGTTTGTACACTATTTGAAATATTTGGAGGTACCGTATTTATATATCTAAATTAAAGTTTTGAAACAATGAAAAGTCCTTTCCCAGGGAGATTTTTTCTTTCAAGGAGCAGATGAATAATTCATCTTTAATAATATTGATTTACTAATTAGTCCTTTCTTCTGTTTCTTCACAAACAAACTTTGATTTCACCAAATTTACAATTAAAATAACTAATTTCCACTAATCAGTTCACTTTCCCATAATTAATTGCCATGCAGCTTAGGTAAACAAACTCCAACATTGCTTATTCATGATTGATGTGACACAAAAGAAGGGAGCTAAAATTTCTATGGCAAAATCTTATGGTGTTGTCTTTGATCCCTGATTGGAAGAATGACACTTGTTAAGCAAAAAGTGAGCATGACTAAATAAAAAGTCTAATAATCAATAACAAATACCTATTTAAGACTGAAACAATTGTGCTTGCATTTCCAGTATGGATGTTCATATAAATAAGCACTTATCGCAGGCAGGAAAAGACTTATTTGCACTGATGAACTTAAGCAGGGATTAAAAAGGGGAACATCTGTCATACCAAATAGCTCTTCAGAATTCCAGCAAATCTTCTAAGAAGAGTAAATAGATTTGTTGGAATATATTCAAGAGTACTGTCTACAAGAAAGTAATCAAGGTAAATTTGCTGACCCAAGAAGATCAGTCTGGAAAGTTTTTTAACAGACAATCCATTCTTAACCACCTATTTTGAAACATAGTGGAGCAATGTAATTCTGATCAGAGCATTAGCTCAATTAAAACAGAAAAAAAATATGAAACCCCTCCTCAGCTTAATAACTGGTTAGACCTTGACAAGTGAAACAACCACAACAATAAGCCAGTCAAAATGAGTTTTTAAAGTGAGGTTATGCCCTTTGTGTTGTGTTATCACAATGGCAGATCAAACTGCTGACTTGGACTCTTTCTGCCAGCCGCGCTGATGCCGCCTCTATGAAGCTGCTGTCGTGTCACGCAGCAGTCATGGTACCTGCTCTCGCCTATAGAAATGCACTAAATTGAACTCGAAGTAGTGTCTTTGTGATATCTTTTCAACAAGTCATGTCCCATTCAGCCTGCTAGTTTATCTCTGTCAAGCTAGGGGCCTCGGTGGTTTGCATGAGCTGTCAGGGACAGGTACACCAACCTGCACAGTGCTAAGGAGGTAATGCATCTTTTGGGCGAGGTAATCCTTTTTCCTTTTTTCTCTTTCGAGGGCTTTTTTCCGTTCCTCTTTTTCCTTCATCTCTGCAAACTCTTCCAGTTCTCTCCTGCATGAAAACATTTACATGATTACTGGGCCAATATAAAAAAGGCATCAGTGCTTTTAAAAGTCTTTCCCAGCCCATCTTCCCTAGTGATGATATGCTGCCATCGTCCACTGTTTACTGAAATTGACAACATCAAGATTGGCTACATTCAGCAATGCCTGGCTAGTACTGTTAGAACAAAGGAATTCAAGAGATATTCAGCCAATGCGCTACGATTCTTAACCATTCTGGGAGATCCAGCTTCATGTAAACAAGAGTTTGAAGATTCATAGGTAAATTATTATGTATCCTTGTATCTATTATATTTTTAGAACAAAATCAGCTTACAAATTGTTTAGAAATGACTGGTTTTTAGTTTTAATAACAATAACAAATAAAATAATTATTTGTACCCCAGCCACTCTGGAAGGCTTCCAACAGAATATATACCCAAGATACATCAGACATCAAAAGCTTCCCAATACACAGCTGTGAAACTAAAGCTTCTCTAAACACAGCATATTTTAATTTTGGGTCAGGAGTTAAAGATAAAGGAATAAACTGCTCCATATAGTATCAGAGCATGAAGGAAACAGGTAGTGCTGGGTATGTGAGTTAGATGCTTCATGAAAATTTGTAACCTCCCTAGAATGCATACTTATGGTTGACTGTGTAGTGCCATGCTTAGTTAGACCAATGGTCTTTCGAAGTTCAACATTCTGCTTACTAACAGAGCTCAGTAAGTATGGGGAGGTTGTAAATAAGGAGCTATCCTGTGTCTGTTTTTGCTATTGAATAAGTATTTGTCTCCCTTTCTGAGTCAGAAGGTTCCAGGTATAAAGAGATTGACAGAGAAGGTCCTATAGAGATTGCGCATTATTGCATATTTATTGGGAGAGGGGTCATGCATGAGTGGTAGATCTCAGGTAACAGAACAGGAAACTCCTCCC
The DNA here is from genome assembly GCF_963506605.1 of Zootoca vivipara. NCBI lineage: Eukaryota > Metazoa > Chordata > Lepidosauria > Squamata > Lacertidae > Zootoca > Zootoca vivipara. The sequence goes on from NC_083278.1 coordinate 92,694,576, forward strand.
CAATGGACCAGGGACCAGGAGTGTACTAGCAAATTCAGAAATGCAGGGTCCTTGCATATTAATCACAGCTATGCCCCCTCACAATCAGACCTCCACACAGCCATGTCCCTTTCCAAGTTTATACAACTTTGTAAGATTATCCAGTAATAATAATTAGGGACACATTGCAACAATGAGTGCAGTACTCTATGTGTTGCCTTTCAGCTAGATCAGGCATGTCCAACAGGTAGATCGTGATCTACCGGTAGATCACTGGATGTCTGCGGTAGATCTCTGGTAGATCATTGGCTCTGCTCAAAGAAGCTGAACAACTGTGGCTCCCCTAAAAAAAAAAGCTCAACATTTTACCTCCTCCCTGAAAAAACTCAACATCTTTGACCCGAACCCCCCCAAAATGGGCCTTCCTCCTTCCTAAAAAAAGCTCAACATCTTTGACCTGAACCCCCAAAAGGGGGTAGATCACTGCCAGTTTTTAACTCTGTGAGTAGATCGCAGTCTCTTGGGAGTTGGCCACCCCTGAGCTAGATCTACTATTTTCTGTGCACGTACATGGGTATATGATTTGGAGTGCTCCAATATATTATTATGGAGTGACTTGAGCTGTGTTTTTCCTAAGTTCTATTGTCCATAGCAGAACTTCAACATTAGTTTCTTGAAACTGAAGCAGCTTGTGTTTTTATATGGAATATACAGAATTCATTGTGTTGTTCTTGCACATCTGACTCCAGAGTGACACAGAAGTCAATCCCCAATGGTTGACTCACCTCCTTCAACTCTGATTGGCTCAAATCAGCAGAAAGGGTGAAAATACTTTTTGGCTAAAATCTTTCCTTTTATGCTGACTGGTCAATTCCAGGATGCTGGAGGCAAGGACACTGGGGGACCCTGCTGCAGAAATAGTAATGTGTATTTGACCTCCACACAATCCCAGACCATTACCCTTCTGCCTTGGACTTCTGCTTCTAGTCTGAGTAGATAGCGTTGGGTTACCCGAATATATGGTCTGATTCAGTATTAAGACACAGAAGATTTTCAAAGTAATTAGTGAAGAGAACTCTTGCAGGAATTTTCTACCCTGTGAAATTGTTTCTATGATTTTTTATAAAAAATTACTAATCCTATTGCCAATTATTGAACCCTTAAAACATTTCATAGATAAAATGTGATTGCATAATATATTTATAACAACGCATTACAGTATCACCCTTGCTAACATACACCAAGAGTAGAAGTTAGCTTGATTAACATTTGTTGTTATTGGTATTAAGAAACACTAATTCAAATTAACCTTGTGTGTGAAAGACATAAATTTTGTTCAGCGATGTATGTAGATTTAATAAATGTTAATTAGGTAAGTACTGACCTTTTTCTGGGCATCTTATGTAAAATACAGCACTGAAAATAATTCAGTTCCTGTAGGGTAAATATTTATAATACTTCAACATATTCCGTATCAATTAAATATGAGGGAGTACAATCCACAGCACAGTAAAGTTAATAGCAAAACTCCCATTGATTTTAATGGCACTGGTATGGATGCATGTAATTAAATATTACAATTAATTCAAAGAGCCCCATGTATATACAAAGGGCACATGCAGGGCACTTTTGCATGCACTCAAGGGGTACACCGATTGCCTACCTATACAGTCATACCTCGGTTTAAGTACACTTTGGTTTGAGTACTTTCAGTTTAAGTACTCCGCGGACCCGTCTGGAACGGATTAATCCACTTTCCATTACTTTCAATGGGAAAGTTTGCTTCAGGTTAAGTACACTTCAGGTTAAGTACAGACTTCTGGAACCAATTTCACTCATACTTCGGGTTAAGTATGCTTCAGGTTGAGTACTCTGCGGACCCGTCTGGAATGGATTAATCCACTTTCCATTACTTTCAATGGGAAAGTTCGCTTCAGGTTAAGTACAGCCTTCCAGAACCAATTGTGTACTTAAACCGAGGTACCACTGTAAATGGAAAGCCTCAATACATATGAGAAAATCCCCAATACATATGTGAAGACCATGCACGTGTTATCAAGGAGGAGCTGGTTGGACTTAGACACACCCAGGCAAAGTCCTGACCCAGGATGTTGGTCTTTATCAGGCTGATGGCAAGGCCGAATCTCATACAGGTTTGGGCAAAGTCTCTTTTGCCAAAGGATGTCATAGCTGTGTTGTAGGTAGTTCCACCTTACTTTGATGCTGTCTCTGGGGCAGTTCAGTAGAGCTTCTTTGACAGAATTGGAGAAGGATCTTGCTCATCACTAGAGAGTGATCCGTGTCACAGTTGGCACTGTGGTAGCTCCATGTGATATGATCAGAGTTCAGTGCCAATCACCTGGTGACAATCAAGTGCAGCCGGTGCTGGTGCCCCTACTCTGGATATCTCCATGACACTTGCTGTTTTGCCTTGGTAGAGAAGAACATGTTCACGGTTCAGAGGCTGTGATATGAACACAGTTCTAGCAGCTGTTGTCCATTCTTGTTCATGCTGCCAGTACTACAGTGGCCTATGAAGTTGCCCCACGTGTGATGATCACCCCCAACTCTAGCATTGAAATCTCCCAGCAAGAATAGGTGTTCACAGGCTGGGACCCTCCCGACAGCCTGGTCTAGTGGGTGTGTAGACATTCAAGATGTTAACTGGACTGGAGGTGGTGGAAAGGTGAGGGAAAGTAAGCGTTCTGAGCCCTTGGTCAGCGGTCCTATTGCAGACAGAAGAGGGTTACACACTGTGAAGCCTACACCGTGAATATTCTTCTGGATGCCCTCCTTGCCAGAAAAATGTGTGGTTCTTCTCTTGAAGGCTGTCATTTGAAGCAAGTTTGGTCTCCTGTAGAACGGCAAGGTCAATGCTGACCATTTTCAGCCCATGGTCAATGATGGCACACAAGACACCATTCAACCGCCTTAGAGACTCCACTCCGGATTTGTTTAGGGTCCTTAGCCCTTTCTTCTCCCAAAGATGTCCATGTGGTGTGGAACTACTTTTATCAGCAGAGTTACCTTTTGACCCCTTATCCAAAATTGGAGTTTCATCTAATTTGCTATGGGCCCTCAAGCTTCCCAGCTAGGGCATGAACTGAAAACTAGGTTTCTTCAGGCTTCCTACACCTAGTATTCACCTCCAGAGTTATAAGTTCTTGCAAGTTCTCTCTTTTACACCATCAGTTACTTACTACAGTACTGTGCTCTTGGCACAGTGGGAGCCTCCTGAAATAAGCCTCTTTAAGGCTTTGCTTTGAAAAATAATCAGAGCTAAACCTGTGTGAAGTGTAGGGACTGTGGATTCCATTGTATTACAGAGCTATTCAGAAAACTATGGTGATCATGCAACAATCAGTTGACTCTGTCCACCCCAAAACCAGAGCATTTTCACTCGATTACAATTATAGATATTTTCAGTTTCTTGCTATTTATAAATATGTAGATATGGAATGTTTTGATGTTGTTTGTAATGCTATTGCATTTTCTTACAATGGATGTATTTCCCCCCCCCCTTTTTTTGATGACGTGACCCATGCTGAGATTGCTTGTTGATGAATGGCAGGATACAAAACAAATAAATAATATTCTCAATAATAGGACAAAACCTTTTAAATATGCAATCTGGCAATATTTTGTAACAGAAAATTCTGTTACAAAAATCTATATGCTATGCCATTTTTTTACTTTTCCATCAAAATATTAATTCATAGCATATGGTGTAAAATATTAAGTAAATCACACATGTTTTTCTTTCAAATGTACAAGGCAAAAGTAGAACAAAACAGAAATAAATTAAAGATAGGAGAAGATGTATTATTCTGTTTCAATCCCTGGAATGTTTTCTTTTTTCTTTTTGTTGCCTTTTACTGTTAAAGGCTTCTAATACAATATTTCATACAAGGTTACTTATGAAACATACTGACGTTTAAAAATCACCATGCTATGCTTTTGCAGCAGTGTAATTTTTTTTCCAACATAAGATTAAATTGCAAAATAAATGAATTACTTAGAGTGGCATGGCCCCCATTTTGCCACACTTCTCTTGAAAATTGCTTATTAATATGAAAAAAGAAGTTGGAAAATAGCCTGTTTTACTTTATGCATAGTGTTTGGAGGCCTCCAAGCCCGGAGACCTGGACTTGCTGTACATTTTAGATTGTATTGGCAAGCGGGTACACTGACCTTTCTGACCTGCATCTCAAGGCTATTATTAATCGCTAAGTAACCTGGTAAAGCCAAACAAATTTGTTTCCATTGAAAGGATCTCTATCTGTGTCTGAGAATTTGTGCCGTACCAAACCAACCTCATTAACTGTGTCCACTTTTGACAAAGAACTAGGACTTGGAGAGACTGGTGACCTTTCTTTGTCCTCAAGGAACAGATCTCAGAGCAGAGAAAGGTGAGTAAATAAGCATTTTTACAATAGCATTAATAAAAATAAATAAACATACATTCTTGGGTTTTTAAAAGCAATTACACCTGTCAACGCTGGTACATATATTTCCTATTTAGTAATTACTCTTTTCTTCGTAGCAGATTTGTCTGGTCAGGCTCAGTGTCTATGAACTGCAGAGAATAAAATGCCTATGAATGAATATTTACAAGTTCTTCATTCCCATCCAACTTCTTGTCAACAATGGTAAAAGCTCGCATTGTCCAAAAACGAGTAAGTGCTGGACAACACAGAAGAAAAGCATTTATTTACAAATATATATTCAATTTAATTATAATGATACCCGGTAGCTAAAATAATTTTGTTTCATCAACGAAAGTTGACTATTAGTATCTTGAATGGATGATTCACTATTCACTATAGTAATTTGGTAAAATTAAATGACATTTGTCAAAAAATGAAGAACTTGGCAGCAAATAATTTTATTATGAACTATCACTGCAGCATAAAGGCTATATTAGTAACAAGTATTTCCTTTCTTCTTTACTCTCCAATGCTAGTCCGATAACCGCCCTGGGAGTAATACCGTGTTTCCCCTTTTTTAATACGTAGTCAGAAAGTAAGCCATGGGAGGGTTTTTCTAGAAGTAAGATAAGTAAGACGTACCCCGAAAGTAAGCCACCATTGTTCCTGTCACCTCCTCAGCCCCTCCTGTGTGCTCAGGGAGCCAGCGAACCAGCGACAGGCGTGGGGGGAAAACGCGCCTCTCAGCTGATTTCTCCACCGCCTGCTGAGCGCACAGGGAGAGGGGGGGGGGAAGCCTCTTCCTGCCCCTCTGGAGCAGGCCTGTCTTTCCTATTGGGGCTACTGGTGCTTTCCTTTTCGACCCTGGGAGGCAGCGAATACATCTAATGGTCAGGGCGCTTTGGGGCACCCATCTCTCCCCGTCTGCACCTTTTCTCCTCCTTCTGGGCCAGCACGCGCCCTCTTTTGCTCGCTCCCTGCCTCTCCCGTGACAATAGGCAGCGGCGGCGGCAGCCACAGCCGGCTGCAAGGCAGAGAAGCTAAGCCCAGCGGAGCCAAGGTGCTGTTGAGCGGCTGCGGGCTCCCTTTGGCTGGCCTTCCTTGTGTGCGCCTGGCCGCGATGCGCCTCCCTCCTCCTCCTCCGGCAACGGCAGCGGCGGCTCCCGCTCAGGTATGCACCCCTCCAGCCAGCAGCCGGCCAGGCGGCTCCCACAAGGGCTGCAGCGGTGGCTGGTGGTGCAGCAGCGGGGAAGGCCACCTAGCCAAGCGGCCTCCACCCGCCTCCCTTTTTCCACCTCCACCACCTCCTCCGCCAGCCAGCCAGCCTCGTCGCCGCTTTTGGGCGCCTGCCTCCGTCCTCCTCCCGCTGCTGCTGCCCAGCTGGGCTCCAGCTGTCGCTGTCGCTGCCCAGCCGCCTCCGCGGCCCCCAGGGGCTAGCAGCAGCAACAGCAGTGGGAGGACGAGGATGACACTGCTGGGTCCCACTGCCTTGAACCGAGTGGCGCTGCTGCGCGCTTTGTTGGGGCTGCAGCAATCGCTGGTTCCAGGCGCCTGCCTCCTATTGCAGCGGCCAGCGTTGCTGCTGCTGGCTCGGTACTCTCCTTCCGCGTGGAAGGATTGCTTTTTAAAAAAAAACCAAGATTGCTTAATAAAAAATAGATTGCTTAATAAAAAAACCAAGACACCCCCCAAAAATAAGCCATAGGCTTATTTTCTTGAGTAAAATAAATATAAGACGGTGTCTTAAAATGTGGGAAACACGGTATGATGGTATTCAACTATATTTTACTCAGACTAGACCCACTGCAATTAATGGAGCTAGCTTAGTCATATTCAATCATTTCAATAGGTCTACTCTAAGTAAAACTTAGTGGAATACCACTCACAGAAGAGCAGATATAATTATTTTTTACGCGAACAAGCAGCCTACATTTTTAGAGCTCATTTTCTTCACAATATATATCAATGCTAAACTGGCAACAGAGAAAAAGCTAAGATGGTATATTTTGTTGAACTTGTAAGGTATCTTAAATGATATTTAATGGAAACACTATAATTTATGAATATAAATGCATTATACATATAAACACATGGTGTGGTTGTTGGACCCTAGTTCAACACTAGGTGGCTAATGATCTAGAACAATGAATAGGTGGGAAGAGAGAGGGATCTCTCCCTTCTGCAAGAGTTCTAAGCTCTCTAGAACACACCCATAGAAGGAAAAACAGGGTTTGAGTTGGGATGAGTGCAGGAATGTGATGAATGAGAACATTTTTAAGGACAATAGTTTCTTCCTCAAGTGGGTTCACATAGAGTCCTATGTACGTATGGGTAGGCAGTGATTTAAAGAGGCATATACCCCGTTTCTCCAAAAATAAGACGTAGCCATAAAATAAGACGTAGCAGGATTTTTAAGCATTCAAGGAATATAAGCCATACCCCGAAAATAAGACATAGTGATGGGCACAGCAGCAATGCTGGCCACGGCAGGAGGAGGAGGAGGGAAAAAAATAAGACATCCCCTGAAAATAAGGCATAGTGTGGGTTTTTTGAGGAAAAATAAATTATAAGCCGGTGTCTTATTTTCGTAGAAACACGGGGAGGAGTCTAAGACTGACTAGGGAGCCTCAGAACAAGGAACTATTTTAAGACAGAATTATATGTTATGCCCCACTATAACAGTGCTGCTAGAGTGGTACCAATTCCCAAGCAGAAGGCACCCCCAACTGCCTGCAGATTCTTAAGGGAAGTCCAATGATATCAGAAAATAAATGTATGTTCCCAGGTAGCAAGACTTCATAGGAATTAAGCTTCATCCTAAACCAGGGAAAGCAAATCAGAGGGCACTGAATATTCTAATTCAGTGCATCTAGTATTGTGCTATGTGCCAAAAGGCAACACAATCATTATATATGTTTCTGCAGTGGGTCTCTCATGGGCAGACAAAGTGAGGGAAGGCAAAAAGGGAGACAGTCTCTACCAAAGGTTAGGCCCTGGAGAAAGATACTGAAGGAACGAAAAGCAAATGCACATTTCCCTCTACTTTTCCTGAAAACTTTTAAATTAAATTGTTAAAAAAATACAAAATAATTAATAAGAACCCCAAACCACTTAAAAATAAAAATATATAGCTATTAACATGCCCTGCATAACAGGAACAATCAAGGGAACCCTTTGAAAGAGAAACAACTACAAAGAAAATTAAGCATAATGCTGATGAAATCATACAACATTAGCCCCATTGAGCAAGGAGAAGTCCTTGTGTGGGCTTCCATTAGTGGGCCCCTTTAACTGAATCTGTCCCCTAAACTTCAGTACAGTGGTACCTCTGGTTACGAACGCTTCTGGTTACAAACGCTTCAGGTTACGAGCTCTGCTAACCCGAAAGGAGCTGCTCCTGGTTGTGAACTTTGCTCCGGGATGTGAATGGAAATCACGTGGGAGGCCCCATTAGCAAAAGCGCGCCTCAGGATAAGAACGGTTTCAGCTTAAGAACGGACCTCCAAAATGAATTAAGTTCATAACCAGAGGTGCCAGTGTATCACCCTCTTGAAATCACAATGCAGCAAACATCAGTTGAATCTGAAGGGGAATCAGGGCCCCGTAATGTGACCATTCAGATTAAGGCTGTTACTTTATTTTTTTTTGTCAACTCAAATAAATGAATATTCCTTTATCCTATGAGTTATAATTCATAATTGCTAAATTAATTGATTAAATTATGCAAATCTACATATGAATAAAAATTGGTTAGAAGGACGTGGCATAATTTTTGGTTTTAGATGGCACCATCTTAGAAAAGCCCTTCAGCATGAGGATGAACTAGGAATTCCTCTTCTAAGAGGTTGCCTGTCATGTAATCCTATATAAACTTGGCTTGGCTCCTCTTATTTTCCTACCCTATGCATAGGATATTAGTGACGTTACAAAGGAAAATGAATATGTGAACCTGTGCCTGACATTTTGCCCCCAAATGCCCTACAAAATGGTAACAGTTGGCAAAAGCGAGAACGAAGGTCTGCTAAAGCTTCGGGAAAGTTGGAGAGAAAGGAATAGAATATTTTTATGGTAAAATGCCACAATAATTTAAATCCTTTCGCTAGTTAAATGCATTCATATTTTAGAAGTAATGCACTTAGGAACACTTGTCGTCATGATTCAACTAAGATTATATGCAACAAATGTCTGAGGCTGTGAATTTTTCACTTTTGTTTAGGTATTAAAAATAAAACTCATTCGTGTGCCAAGGTAACTTATTGTTATTCTGAGTTTTCATTTATGCAGTGTGCAGTGGTGTTGGTTCCAGCTATGAGATGCAAATTTGGTTGACAGTGCTCCTTCTGTTTCTATAAATGTTAAAAATACATATATAATGTTTTCCTAGCACTTTAGGAAATGTCTTTAAGTGATGATTACAGCAGTATTCAGACTGTAATGGTGATGCACTCAACACTGAGATCTTGCAGATTTATACTGACACACTTTCATTGAACTTCATCAAAATATTGCATTTTGTTTTGCATTTTAATAAGAAGTTTGTGATCTTGTGACTGGATAACTATGAATATGTAGCATTAAGGAAAGCAAAGGGCATTTCAGACAAATCAAAATAGTGTATAATTTGTATAGGAAAGGGTAGAGTAAAACAGTCCAGATAGGCATATTCACAGTAAAACATTAATAAAAACAAAACAAAACTGTGGTTTACTCTGATGGGGTCATTATATCAGGAGGGATACAGTACCAAACTAGACTGTTGATCTCATGACCACATTTCCAACTCTCTGTTCCAGGAATAGGCAAACTCCAGCCCTCCAGATGTTTGGGACTACAATTCCCATCATCCCTGACCCGTGGTCCTGTTAGCTAGGGATGATGGGAATTGTAGTCCCAAACATATGGAGGGCCGGAGTTTGCCTATGCCTGCTCTATTCTTTAGATCTACAAGAAAGGTAAAAAACGATAGAGGTTTACATATTTCATGCCAAGATAATCTATTGCTGGTCTTTATGATTTGGGATCTAAGTCATTGCTCCTTCCTTTCCTATAAAATTATTGCTGCGTTCAAATGAAGTATCGTAGCTTGTTTTGCTCCAAGCTGTAGGCAAATGCAAACTTTGTTCTGGGCTTAGCAATCCTGGTTTCACCAAAATGAATCACAATTCCCAACGCAGCCATGATATTAAGCCAAGCATTGCACTTTGTTTTCCCCAAGTAGTGGTAGGGGAGGAGTGAAATGGACACAACACACTCTTGCATGGTAAACTATGGTTTATTATTACCATGATGTCTCCTCATGGCCAGTGAAATGTAAAATTTGTTTCTGGCTATCAGTTGGTTATTTGATTGTGCCAATAATCTTCAATAGAAGTTTTTATACAACACATGTAGTAAGCATTTATTTATGTAAAAGTATTTTTAAAAAGATACAGCTACACTTACAGATACAGCTCTCTGAGCCTCAAAGTCGATAAAAGAGTTTTCAACATGAATTGGCACTACATCAATTTCGAGGGATCACAGTCAGTAGTACATGAGCAATGATTCCTCTGATTACTGCCTTCCTGCCCCAATATTTACTTTCACTAGCAGAGTTATGCTAAGTAGAGAAGAGATGAGACACAGGAGTCTAGGAAAAACCACCGAGAAGTTGTATGTGCATTTAAGAAGGGAGTGGGGTTACACTTAAATGAGGCTTCAGGAGTTTTACTGCAGAAACATACAGTAGTTTTCTCCTTACTCACTCTGAGAACCTCCCAAAATGTAACAAGGAGAGCGTGTATAAGCTTTGTGAGAAATAACACTATGGTAGGGTTGCCATGTTTCAAAATATGGGCCAAATTGTTGAGCTTGTTTGGCAAAATTGCCAGAAGGACCACACACACAAAAAGTGAGCTTTTTTTTTTTAAAAAAAAAAGGGAAATTGCCAAAAACAACACTACCAACATAGGTTGCCATACGTCCTGATTTTTCTGGACATTTTAGCAATTTCCGCCAGACACCGCTTCCAACTGCAGTATTCCAGCTATGTCTTGGAATTTTCGGATGTATGGCAACGCTACACTATGGCCACATTATTTTTAAGTCAGACGTGGAGAACCCTTGGCCCTAGGGATGTTGCTGAACTACAACTCCCATCAGCCCCCATAAGAAGTTAGAATTACTTAACCCAATGTGCATAACTTTACACTTGCACTGAATCACATTTAATGCCCATTCACCCAGTTTAAAGAGCTAGCTCCTTGCAAACTGTTCCTGTTCTAACACTTTTCCTTCTTCACTTAATGCCCTTTCCTCTTTAGAAGAATCCAGTGAAGTCTCATAGTCCAGACCTTATTAAAAAAACTAAAACCAAGCCAGAAAAAAAAACAGATAACATACCCTGGGGACAAACAGAAAACCCTCTATGTGCGGGTACAACTAGCTACAGAACTGAAGGGGTGGGGCAGATGTTTTGGACTAGAACTCCCAACATCCCTGATTATTGACCATGCTGTCTGGGGCTGTTGGCAATTGTAGATCACAACATCAAGAGGGCACCACATTGGCTACCCCTGTTAACCATATTAGTCAATTAGTCATGAGTAAATTCTGTTTGCCTCTAGAAAGAGTAATTATGACACAATGGTTAAAAAGCAAGATAACGTACTGTTTTAATGGCCCACTACATTCCCCCACCTAAAATCCCACCTAATATTTCATGAGTATGAAAGAAGAGGTACAAGTCTATTAACATGAACAGAGCAAACACTCTTCTCCTCTGGTGTTTTTCTCCCATATAATTTTACTTCCAATCTTGGTGCCTGGCTCTTTTACCCTGAACTGCAGATATACCCTGTCAGATGCCTACAACTACATAGAGCAGGAGTGATATAATTTAATGAATTACAACCCGAGAATTGTGTTTTCAAAAATCTAATTTATTAATATATAATCTTTAGGTAATCATATTTACCCTCCTAATTTATGGAATATTTATAATGCTATATGTGTCCTTGAAATAGGGACAGTATACTATGAAAAAGTGGCCCAGCTACCGGAGTTCATAAATTTTGTTCAGCTTTGGATGAGTTCAAAGAATTGCCATGTAAGAAAAGCCTTACAGAGGGAATTTATCTGATTATGGCAGTAATAATTACCCAGCTGTTTATTGCAGATAGAGAAATAATTCATGTAGGCAATAGGCCGTGGTGGCAATGACACTCCACATTTAGTAAATATGCAAACTGTTCACTTCTAATTAACCAAGCTAGAGGATGCCCTTATTAAATGTATAAACTAAAAGTGCCTTCCTGACAAGTGATGAATTGTTACATTGCACAAACTCTTGCCACAGAATTATTGGAGTGAACTTGGGGCTTAACTTCATTAAGAGATCTTGTGGGATAGTTAAATGAGGATGGACAGCATAACAAGACCAGCCTGACAGCCAATGATATGTTAGAGCTTAATGAAATTGCACCTTTTCCTTCTTTTCTACTTACTTTACAGTTAAGATCCCACTTTAGATAAAATAGGAGACGGTGAAATCTGTTGCAGTTGAGACTATATAAAAGTGTGTGATACACACTGAGGCTCAGGTTTTAACAGCAGAATCAATCTACAGAAGATACTAAAGTCCATAAGTAACCTTAATAAAGGTAGTTCAGCAGCCAAAATGTCCCATAATTACTTTATCACTGCTCTGGAACTGCTTTAAGTTTCATCCCGGCTCTACGGTGAATTGTTCAATTAAAAAAGTGGTAGGATGAAATTAGTTGCCAAGTTTTTGAAGAAACAGATTCAAATTTGGCTAACACTTTAATTTTTGCCTGGAAGGTAATGGGCAGCCATATCAGTGTAATATGCTGCCATTTACCAAATCCTGTTAAGAGGCATGGCACCTTCTTCTCCCCAAAGGAAATCTCCAAACAGTGCTCAAAAGAAGTCACAGAGAGTTTGCACAATTAACTAATGTTCATATTAAGAAAGACTAATTACGGTATCACATCTTGATCAGATACAGAGAATCCCCATATGTACTTTGGACTTGATAACTGTCAAGGCAAAGCGAGATTCTGCTAGCGGCAGACCTTGGTGTCTCAGTGGTGCCCTGTTTGACACCAAAATCTGGTGTGTGCCTCCCCCGAACCTCTCGCCTTCTGTTGGATATCATAGTTGCGGTGCCTCAGAAGCTCTGTGTCCAGTGCAACTGCACCGGTCATGTTCTCCTAGATCCGCCTTTGATCCTATTCAACAAATTGATTCCCTAGTATACATGGGAATTCACCCATCCCTATCAATCAATCAATCTCTCTCTCTCACACACACACAGTTTCAAATTACTTGCTTTCAACAGGACATTTTCTGTTCAAACTCCTCTTGCTCCATTAAAACTGCCTAGTCCTAAGAGCCAGCAGGTTTCCTTTGGGTAGTCTAGTGAACTACTCATACTGTTTGTGCTCAGTTTCCAGAGCTCTCTTGAGGAACAGAATAGGGTGTCAAGACTTTTTGTCTCCATGGGACAGGTCCTTATTAGGATCTGCATCAAGGGGCCAAATCTGGCAGGTGGGCGGGACCCCCCCACCTACAATCACATATCATTATGCCATATGAAGGGAAAAACAGGCTTTTGCAAAACTTTCTTGAGAGTCACCCTGAATTTACTTACTGATAAAGATAGGATATAAATGATCAAAATAAAACAAAGACATCTACAAGGGCATTGGGCAATATTTGTTTACAATGCTGTGATATGCTGGTCAGACCTACTGAAACACTCAGTTTTGTACCCAAGCTGGACAAGCCAACTGTCCTTACTGGAGGCTTTATTAAACATTTGGCAAAATACTAAATTTGAGTAGATAGGTTCCTGTTTGGATTTGAAATGACCATTTAACCCAGGCTCTTGGGTTTAAAAATGGGCTATTTTATACCAATTATAGCTCTACAACATCTCCTAAATTTGAGACAGGACAGTGATCTGTCTCTGTCCAAACTACTTCCTTTAGGATCAGAAAAGCGAAGAACAACATATTTATTCATAGGCAAACACAGGTTCCCAACACCATCTCTGCCAGATTCCTATAAACGCTGGGGCTGTGTTTGTAGCACAGAAACAGCTGATGGGAGTAAGATGCTTGCCCTCCCCTTTTCCATTGATTCTCCCCTGCAGATGTACCCCCCCAGCTCTTTATCCCCCAGTTGTGCTTATTTGAATCTCAGAGCTTGGCTGAGAAATGTAGAGTTAAAATGGCCAGTGTGGATTTGGAAGGAAGAATGGCTTAGGTGCCCTATCCTGCCTAACTCTTTCTTGTTTTAGTGTTACAAGGCAAACACGGGGATCCCACATTTGTCTCATAACTTGCGGTTCAAGCCAAAGGGTCGCCAGTTAAACCTATTTCAAATGAAGCTTAAAGCCATAAGCAATAGCAAAGGGCTTGTGGATAACAGTTCTAATGAATTCAATCTATTCCTGAAATTAGCTCATTTTCTCAGTTGATTGCATCCCACCTTTAATGCTGCAAAACATTAAGTAACAGATAAAGTCAATGTATATCTGAAGCTAAAATTAGAAGAGAAACTCGGTGTATTGTAAGTTTCCCCATTAACAGCATTATGATTTTTATTAATGCTGCCAATCTGTATCTCTGAGGCTAGTTTTTAATTTCATGATATCATTTTCTTGTTCATAACCTGGGGCAGTTTTTGCATATGGGGCTATAGGTTATAAGTGGACACATCTAGAAAATGCATACTCAGTCTTTAAATTAATCAAACCAATTTATCTTTGTAAGAGGCAGGCTGTGAAAACGTAATCTTACATATGTGTTATATAAACATAATGACAAAAGGGGCTATCCAGACACATATGGTGGTATTCAGCTAAGCTTTACTCCATGTAGATTCACTAAAATTAATAAGCACAACTAGGGTAGATTTATTAATTTCAATGGGCTGCCTCTGAGTAAAGCTTAGCTGAATACCACTCTCGGTACTGGTGGTACTGCTTGGTGGGGTGTTATTGTTTTGTTTTATGTTATGTATTTTGTTTTTATACTGTAAACCACCCTGTAATCTTCAAATGAAGGCTAATATAAAAATTGAATTAAAAAAAATTCTGCTGCATTTTAACTACAGTATTTGTGTTTACTGTACAAGAATAACTAAAACGTGCACAAATACCTTTTTTTCTTTTGTAAATTTACAAGATCTAAGGATTGATGCATCTTGATTGAAGCTATAATTATTTCTCCCACAGAGAGGATATTTCCAGTAGACTAAAATGATTATGATTTCCCTTTCCGAGTTGCTAAAAATGAAATAATCTGCCAAATAGGGCTGAAGCGATGGGAGAAGACCCATGATGGCAAAAATCACATCAAGTGAAATTGTCGTTTGTGAGCAATTCTCAGGCTAGGGAACCTGCGGCCTTGCGGATGTTTTTGGATACCAACTCCCATCAGCCCCATTTAGAATGCCCAATGGTCAGGGATGATGGAAGCTGTTGTGGTTGGCATCAGTCTGTCTCGAGAGAGTGTGCCTCTGGGAGTGAAGTCAAGCCACTGAGTTAGCAGGGCTGAAGTGTCCTCCCTGGGGCACAAGCCTGGGAGAAGTTGTATTCCAGCAACATCTGGAGGATCCCAGGTTCCCCGCACCTATTTTAAAGGAATAGAGACACTCTCTTGGTGTCTTGAGCTACAGACCTTAAGGAAGCAGTGAGGCCCAAGGGACAGAATTTTCAGTGCACCACTGAGTGATGGAGGTGAGTCTAACTGAGGGCTGGATTACTCTTTAACACTCTCAGTGCACATGGTGGACAAGTGGTGGCAATATTCTCTTCTTAACCAGCTCCAGCTCCTTGACCCCTGAGAGCCATATCTGGTGCAGGCACTGGAAAACTACCATGGCCTTGCAGCATGTGCCTTGTCTCAGCACCTATCCACCAGAATTAGGGCCCACATACATGTTGGCAATTGCGGACTTAAGCCTCTAGCACTACTTCATTATTCTACAGACTTGTTAATATAGAAAGTCCAGAGTATTTTTTCTCCTGAGCATGGGCGTACCCAGGATCAAAACTAGGGGGGGGCAAGGGGAGGGGCCAAGGCACGGAAGGGGAGGGGCCACAAAGTGGGCGGGAACGGCGAACTCACGCTCCGCCGGGCTGTGCCCCTCCCTAGAAGCAGGGCTGGTGGACGGAGGCAGAGCCCAGCCCAGCGGAGCGCGAGTTCAGCGTTCCCGCCCGCCACGCCGCGCTCTCTGGTTCCCCGTCGCGCTTGGCCTTGCCAGAGGGCGCGACGGGGAGCTGGAGGGAGGGCGCAGCGCGGCGGGCGGGAACGGCGAACTCGCGCTCCGCCGGGCTGTGCCCCTCCCTAGAAGCAGGGCTGGTGGGCGGAGGCGGAGCCCAGCCCAGCGGAGCGCGAGTTCAGCGTTCCCGCCCACCGCGCCGCGCTCCCTGGTTCCCCGCCGCGCTTGGCCTTGCCTGAGGGCGCGCCGGGGAGCTGGAGGGAGGGTGCGGCGCGGCGCGGCGGGAATGGCGAACTCGCACTCCGCCTGGCTGTGCTCCGCCTCTGCCCACCAGCCCTGCTTCTAGAGTAGGGCAGCTGCCCTAACTTGCCCCGTGGTGGGTACGCCCTTGCTCCTGAGCAATGGAAAGAGATAAATTCTGTGTTGTATGTATTTCAGCTTTGGGCTCACTCCAGTGGATTCAGTAGAATCATAGCCGCATGCATACTGGTATAAACGAGATCATAATTTGCACCACATGCTTAGGTAAGAGAAAGAAGAAGACTACTTTATATATTGGATAATGGAGGCAATTCTTCCCATGAAGAAATAATTTAATTAGCACTATAAACTATTTAGAAATATATTAAAAAAAGAAATTTAAAGTTTCACTACTCAGTATTTTTATCTTTACCTGACCAGCTCATTATTCAAAGCAATAGCTTCCAGGTACTTCTTCAGTGCATAATAATTATGGATATATTTTCGCACGTAATAGCCTCGCCATCTTTTCTGAATCTAGTGGAGAAAAAGCACATATATTTGCTTCAATACTTTTTTTTGCAAGAGAGATCACGTCAATTTATATTAAAAATCTAGTCTATTTTATGAGAGATGATATTGCTTTAACACCATGCATGCATGTATACATACATAATTACAGGTATGAGGAAAAAGTAATATATTTAAATAATACTTATTGATCAAGGAAA
Source organism: Zootoca vivipara (assembly GCF_963506605.1). NCBI lineage: Eukaryota > Metazoa > Chordata > Lepidosauria > Squamata > Lacertidae > Zootoca > Zootoca vivipara. The sequence continues at coordinate 92,711,182 of NC_083278.1, forward strand.
GCTAAAGTGAACATGAGCTTACAATGGTTGTGTAGGATATTTTGCATTGTCCAACGAATTTTGAGGCCCTTTAGAATGAAATCCATTCACCTGCTTTTCAAAGCAGTACCAAAAGAAATAAGTATCATATTCAAGTCAAAGCAGTTAGCCACATTCAAGTTAATTACAGAGTATCATGTAAATTAACATCTAGCTTCTCTACATTTCAAATTTCACTAAAGCTATTATCTTAAGAATTGGTCTGTATTTTATCACATAGAAGACTATCTGTCTCTGTCTGTTTGGAACTTTAAAGGCTCTTTCCCTACAACTAAGGATTGCTAGGTGGAGATGCCTGGCCACAAAACACATGATTCTTAACGCCGAGGGAAGTGATTGCTGAGCCATATTCACAAGGAAGGAGGTGCTGCTGGCTTTTACTTTCCTGCATTATCTCCCAGAGGGTTAAACTTTCCTGCCAGGTGGGATGGGGCAGTACAGGAAAGATAATTTGTGGCGATTTCAAAAGGAAGCTCTGAAGGATCAAACAAAAGATCCATTTCGTCCAGCATACTGTTTCCACAATGGCCAGCCAAAGAGAAGCCCACAAGCAAAACATGAGGGCAACAGACATCTTCCACTCAGTTGCGCACCATCAGATATTCAGAGGCATGCTGACTCCAATACTGGAGGTAGTACACAGCCATCATGACTACTAGCCACTGATGGTGTATCATCCATAAATCTGTCTAGACTCTTTTATGGCCTGAGGTCTTGTGAAGAGTTCCAGAGCCTATGTAGGGCCTTCCCAGACCCCAGTAAGCAAGGCAGAGGGCTTAAAAGCACTTTTCTGGAGTGGGAAACACTTTGTGGAAAGAGCTTTTAAGCCCTCCACCCTTCTTTTCAGCTCTGGGTTGGCCGTGTGCGGGCTCTGGGGGCTCCCATGAGATCTCACACAACCCTGCAAAATCTTGCAATAGCCTCCAAAGCCTGGTAAGAAACTGTATCCTGCCCGCTTTCTGTTTATTTATTTTTCGGCAATCCACCTGAAGTAAAATCAGTGTATTGTGACTGGCACTCTTAAACATAAACATAAACTGTGTAGAGGAGGGGTGAAAAACTTTGCAGAGCACAGCAGTGGGTTTTATGTATCAAAGTGAACTCTGAAGCATTCTAGGAGGTTCTAAAAGTATCCCAGAAGGCTGACTCCAAACTGGGTGGTAGGCCAAGAAAATAGTTGACATTCGGAGTAGTCATGTATGGTGTCAGATGAGACTTAAAACACACATACAGTGATGGTTCTGAATTGCCTTTAACTATGCAAAAAACAAGCAGATAGCTCTTTATTACACAGCAGTAAAAAAATGAAATATTATCAGGTGATGTTATGCTTTATGTGCCAATCATACTCCGGCTGGACTCCTGCTGTGCTTCACTGGTCCTCCTTTTCAGTCAAAGTCTTGAACAGGACATAGAGCAGGCCTGAACAAATAGTGATCCACAAAGCTGGATGCAGCCCTGTGTTGTGTCATGAGAAGTGCTTGACAAACCCTCTGTTCTGGCAGTCCCAGGCAGGCAGTAAACGCGGGAGGTTAACTGAATATCTTATGGAATGCTATACAAGACTCACAAACCACATTTAGCTTTATGGGTCAACTGTTGTTGAAATCTAAAGTGGACAGCATGCATCTTTTGAGACGCCTGTGTATGCAACACCCTACACATTTTCAATCCTTACATCTCATTGGATGTTTTCCAGTACTAGTACTATCCCAAATGGCACACACATTGTCATTAATAGCTTTTCCAGTACAGTCATAGTTTTATATACTCTACATTCCCTATCATCTATTGTCTCAGCTGAAGAGTCCTAGCCATTTTAGTCTCTCCATATGCCAGAGCTTTTTTCTGGTGTTTCCCAACATAGTGCAGGACACACAACTACCTACCTGACTTTTCTGAATTGGTTAGAAAATTTAATACTTCTACTACCGTATCTTACAATTCCAAGGTGAATATTTACACACTCCTACAAAAGGCAAGTGTGTATGCCCTTCAAAGTAATTAGCAAGTTTCAATGGTGATTGGTACCAAACAATTATTGTCATTGATCAGTACCAAACAGATAATTTTAAACAAAGTCATTGTGTGCTCAGCAGATTACAGCTTGTTAACGGGCAAGTTCTAAATGACCTCTTAAGCTAGTCAAATCAATGATGCATATTCCTCATTAAGTAACATCAAAATGTAAGTGGTCTTATAAATAATGTTTATTTTAAGCACTAAAACAAATGGCAAAACCTTGATATATCAAAAGCCATCTGCTCACACAAAGATTGTTCCTTTAAAAAACATGGATTACTTTTGTTGTTGAAAATTCACAGCAACCCTTAAATCTTCCAAATGAAAAGGATGAATATATAACAACCCACTATACTGAAAGTAAATCTGATTCATGGAAATTATGCATTATAAGAATTGCTTTCTTTGTGCTTTTTCTTATTCTAAAGGTGAGAGGTTGACAGTAGTGGGTTAGATATAATTAAGGAACAGCTTTAAAGAATGTACAGTGACACAAAAGACATTACACCAACCAGGTGTTTTGCCTTTCTGCCCGAATCTAATTTTTAAAACTGTTTTTCAAAACGGAAGATATGCTGCACTGGTACAATGAAGCCATATTAGGCTATGCAAGGCTTTTATTTTTATTTTTTACTTACACACACACACAGCATTTTCTCTCTCCCTTTTCACCTGAAGGCATCAGCCTATGGGCAAGATTCAGCAATTTAGCAGCATGGCATCAGGCAAAGGAAAACACTGATAGGCTGGATACAGCGTGCAACTTTTTATTTCCTGTTTTTACACCAGCAGATTAAGTTTCAGGTATTATGCTCCAGTTTTATGCCAATATTTATGCCAATGATTTTACAGGGTTTATGGTGATATAAACACAAGCATCGTGACAATTATGGTGGCCCTGCTCTGCTGAACACCTCCAAGCACAATCTCACCTAAACTAAAGGAACATTGCTAAATGCATTAAAATTGGGAGGATTAAGGGTTGGATCAAGAAAGATACGCTGTTATGAAAACGGAAGAGTGCCTCCCATTTGTAGAAGTGAGTCTAATGCAGAAGAGGCTTCCTTTCAGCAAACCGGCCACATCAGGAAGGAGGGAAGGCAATTGCCACAGATCTCCTCTCCCTTCTGCAACCTCCAGTGCCATCTCCCATTCTGCTCCAGAGGGTCTCTTAACTCCCTGAAACATATTTTGACCACGGGGGTATGGGGAATCGTAAAAAATGCCTAGCCTGTTCTGCTGGTGAGAGCATCCAGTTTGCAGAGTTCCACTCCATGCAACTTTAGATCCAATCCTATGGATTTCAGAGTTTGGAATGTTGAGAACTAGGTATCCCCCACCCCCTTAGCTTGACACTAGACTTCCTACAAAGTCTCTATACCATCACTGATCAAGATTACCCAGAACATCATCTCAAGGTAATCCAGATATGTAGTTTCTAAGAGATGGGCAGAATAAGAAGTCATCCTCTGATTTTCATCCTTAGTACTCTGCACAAGTAAGCTGAGGCTGACAGAAGGCGTGCATGTGAAATACAGGAAGAATGACTGCAAAAGAGGGACTGGGTGCATGTGTGTACTTCCATGTGGTCAGGGCCAGTGTGTTTATGGCGTCATACTAGAGTGATATGGGTTCAAATCCAGTCATGACTCTGAACCAGTCATTCTCACCTAATCTAACCTACCTCATAGGACTGTTGTGAAGATAAAGGGGGAATGAAAAGAATCATGTAGACTGCCCTAAGAGGAAAGGTGGAGAAAATGCACTCAATCGTAGATAGCAAAGGCTTCAACACAACAATGCAGGGCTGTACATGCACTTCCTCAGAAATAGCACTGGTTGTTTGTTGGGGTGGGGTCTGCACCTGTTCTCTGTTCCCACCTCTTGAACAATGATCAGTGTGATATCCAATGATATTATTCAATTTAAAACAACAACAACAACAACAACAACAACAGATTATTTAAATCTTGTAAGGGCAATACACATACACCCAAGCTGCTGGAAGACACTTTGCACAACTGAAAACTATACATGCATCAACCATTACCATGGATGAAAACTGCCTGTGTACATGTTTGATCCTAGCAGAACTAGGGCAGAAATTAAACAGGTTTAACTTCTGGTCTGAGTCACATGATGCAGCAAGGTAAGCTGAAGGAAGCAGGTCTGGGTCTGATTAGTGTCTGAATGGGAGGTTACCAGTGAACTCTCTGTAAGTTGCTTTGAGTCTATCATAGAAGAAAACTGGTGTGTGTGTATATATATATATAAACAAATGAATAATATTTTAATAGCTATGACAAAGCGCCCCAACGTTTGGAATAGGGAAAAATTCACACATCAATATCTTAAATCAAACAGAAATTTTCAAAAAATGCAACTTAGATTACTTAGTGTAACTTTAAATTTGTAACTATGTGCCATTTCCTCACTTTACCATCAGCATATCAATCAAGTGTATATTATTCTGGGTTGCTCATTTTATTAAAAGCAAATTCAGAGCACAATTGACTTTTCATTTGTTTAACAAGTGAAGAAATATTTACCCTGACAGCCATTTCATTGTAGAAATTCATCTTCATAATAAAATATGCTGTCTGTGAATCAAGGAGGGGTGGGGGGGGAAGATGGCATACATTTCAGTTACACAAAGACAGTACTCCTATTTTTACATATAAAAGATAAGAATCTTTATACATAATACATAATAAGAGTTCTAGGCTTAGAGAGAATAAAATCAAACTTTGTATTGAAGAGATAGGCTTCCTAATACATAATGCAGGCTTAACCAGAAAAATCTATGGTAGTCAAACTAGCAGCTAATGGAGATATATGATCATAAAATGCTCTCCGCTGAGTTTGATAATCAATGGTGCTCTACTGAGAGTAGAATAACAAAGCAGAAATATTCACAAGTGCTGGTGACACGTAGTATTGTATGATTTATTCACTGGGGTTCTTTTAACCAAAACTCACAGAAACATAAAAGGAATTCATATTTCAAGACGTCTGGTTTAATGAAAAATTCAAAGAAATGCTGTCTTCAGTCGAAATCGTTCAAGGATATGGATGCAGTGATGGAGCAAAATTGTGCCTTCCAACCATCTGTACTAAATGTTATGTACTTAGTTGCCTCCTGAGTAATTCTTGGGAATTTTGTTTCATTTAATATTCATTCCAACATCATAAAATCATAAATACAATGATAACATGTTACAGTGAATCCCCTGATATAGAAAACATTTCCTGGTTCCCTTCCAATAAAGGCGAATCCCACTCTGAGTGAAAGAATCCCCTGTTATAGCAAACACTCACTTGGCAGGATAGGTTATTTTAATGGATACATCACTTTACACTAAGCTTTCACATCTGTTCCACCCTCTAATTACAAATGCAAAATGAACATCATTCACAACTGCATCATAAAAAGTAAAATAAATACTTTCGAGGCAGAAGATGTCCTTTATTCAGCATAAGTTGCAGACTTGGAGGGAAACAGAGGGGAAAGTGATATGTGGTTTCCTTTTCTCTCACTACTCCCCTCACCCTCCCTGGCAAAGAAGAATCCACCGTAAAAGGGTTTCACTGTAATTAGTGTTATTTGAATTGCCTAGTCTGATCCAAAGCAAATTGTCTGTGGAGAGCAGCAGGACTGGATTATTTATCAACAGTCTGGGCAATTAAGAAACAGTTGGCTGCAATATGTTATTTACAAATGAACACAATGATGCTACTTCATTTTAAAATTCGCTTTCTTCATTACATTAGGCCAGGCATAATTCCTTTCATTTAATTAAAGGAGGTCTTAAAATGCTCGCTTTAATATTATATTACTTCCTTTCTAATATAGCAAAAAATTATCGCAGGGAAGGGAGAGCTTTTTAAAACCCCAAAAACTGAAATTCTGTTGTTTTAAAGCCTAGGAACAGCTTACGTATTAGGTTGCGGGTAGGATTCACTCTCCTTTTGAGAACTCCTGAGTGGGACTACTCTCAATGAGGCTTGCATTAAGCACCAAATTTAAAAGGCACTGAATGCAAGCCCTGCTTGCAGAGGAACAATTGGAAAGGTGGTTGCACACCAAGGCTCCCAGTTGTCACTTCGTAACTGTGGCTTTATCTGCCCCACACCTAATGTCTCAGATGTGGGGCAGGTGGCCACAGTTGTGGGGAAATGTCCTTTCAAGTCAAATTAGGCCCCTTGGCAGGCCTAATCTGGCTTGCAAATCAGAGGCTCCCCATGCCAACTTTAGTAGGAGTGCAGCCCCATCTGGAAGAGATAAGGCCAATGAAGCCAAGGATATTCCCTCTCATTCTTCCCTTGAGTTCAGATTTTTAATATTCTTTTTTCTAAGAGCAACAGAACCTGTGAGTCTACAACCAGCCTAGAAAAGTTAATAAGAAAGACCTAATTTATTTCCCCCTCTTTAATCCTGAAACATTTATACCTGATCAACAGCATGTGAATTTAAAAGCTAGCAAGTACTTGGCCAAACTGAAGAGATTTCACCTACTTTGTATTTGTGTACAGTCTTATGGAAAGCTTACAATAATTTTTAATTACAAATTTAGTTTTTACCTCCACCATTTCTCTGAATTTTTGTCTTCCTTGATAACCCCGCCACCATTTCTGAATAAAAACCATCATTTTGTTCAGATACCTGAAACAAAATACCTTGGTAAGATTTTTTTCCCCTGGAAATAGTGAAAAGTTGAACCATTATTTTAAATCCAGTGCACGTAGCAGTCGAGCTTTACAATTAAAATTTGGAGACTTTTTATAGCAATATGCATCCTAAATTTGAGGTGGCAGCTTAAATCTTGATGGTTTCATTCACATTTTTGGAATACATGGTATCAATCTGGGATTGAAAGTACTAAAGTCTTGCCTGAATCATGGACCCTTTCCAATGTAACTTCTTAGAGCCACAAAAGGAATAGTGAAGAGGATGTGAAGAGTTAACAGTTTTAAGTCAGTGCCAGCTTCTGACAAGGATAAGCTGGCAAAACTATAATCATCTCTGGCTACTTTCCACCACTTTAGGCTTGTCTGAACTTTGAGCCTCAGAAGAATGGTACCAAATTTCACTTGGCTGGTTTGGACATAACATTGTTGGCTTATCCAAGTGGGAGCAAGTGATGGGCCCACACTCTTCGTCTTCCTCCCTCTCCATCCTTCTTCCACTTGTACACCAGCTTCTACACCAGATCCCTGTTACATCCAAAACAAAGAACTGCTTGGTCTGTTTTCATATCTTGGTTAACAGCCACATTAAGCTGCAGTTTCCTGTTCTAGACATAATGGTAATCTTTGGTTTGACTGAAGCTGGCATGCAGGAGGGGAAGGGGGGAAATGGATGACAGTGGAAAGCACTGCCCCAGTGGTTGTTCTTGACTTAATAATTTACTGTCTATAAAGTCAGAAACATTAAGTCTGTACTAGACCATTTCATGTGCTCCTCTACAAAGTGGAAACATTCAAATAATGAAAAAAATGACCCAGTTCTCTACACACATTCCTCAATGCACAAGCCTGCTGCACAGGGTATACAAAGGCTTGCAAACCCACATGCTTCTATACGAAGCCCTAACTATTATTAAGTCTGCAGCTGCATTTGGAGACAAGTCAATGGTGGTTTCTACCATCTCTTACGAGCTGGTTCTGCCATCTTCACCCAACCTGCTATAATGAGAAGTATGTCGTCACAACAAACAGGGAGGAGCAGATTAGAGGAGAAAAGCAGTCAGGAGAAACTGCAGCTGCCCTTTTCAGCACCAGATTTTTAAGTAAAGGGGACATTTCCAGGATGCAGTCTGGTATTACGAGCTCCACACTGCATCCCACGGACACAACAGCATATTATATAATCACAGGATTGTAAAGTTGGATGGGATCATGAGGGTCAACTAGTCCAACTCCTGCAATGCAGGAAACATTTGCCCAATGTGAGGCTTGAACACATGACTGAGATTAAGGGTCTCTACCGACTGGACTGAACTATACTTTGCAAAAGTCTAAAGAAGCCAGGTTTTAAAAACTTATCTCTTCAAACAGAGTACTTTTCAGAGACATCTTGTCAAGTGAATGTCACATGACTGACACTTACAAATAAATGTCTAAAAGGATTTAAATTATTTCCTCCAGCTTGTTTAGCCTAGCAATTTTAAATAAAATAAACAAGTAAATAATAAGAAAATTTCAAAATAGCCAAAAGCTATTAATTTTTCTCATTTGGAAAATAAGGGGGTTCCATGTGGAAAGCAAGTTTTTAACTTCAGCGAGACTTGGCAAAGTGGTAAATAACATACAGATTAAGGGTGTAACCTAAAGTCATTTTGCCAATAAATAAATGCTTATGATATCAGTGGGAGTGACTTCTAAGTATGCATGTCTACAATTTGGATGCAAATCAAATTACCGGATATACGCTCGGACTTTGCATCCTCGAAACCAACTCTGAATTTTTACAGCAGCATAATATTCTGTTTTTCTATATTCATCTACGCATCTGAAAACACAAGAAACGGTTTTTCACAATTTGTATTTTGGTCAGACATACAATTAAGTGACATATAAATAAACAAATATTATGATTCAAGAACAGAAGAATAAACAAACAATATATTATTTGAGTAAGATCACATTCTTTTATTAAACCTAGTAAAACAATTTTGTCTTATAACTGCTAGGCAGTAAATAAAATTGTTGTCCAACATCCTTGCAGTCTTTCCTGATGGAGAAATGATTGCCGACTCACAGAAAACAATGTTAGTGGAGTTGTAATTATGGTGTACTGTATTATGTTAACTCAAAAACAAAACAGAAAAGGCAGGAATTGGGGTAGGGTTATTCCCCGAAACCATAAATATTTTTAAAATTACTCTAATGCCAATCATTATTGAATCCATATTGGACAAGATGGGGTGGGTGGGACTGTGAGTGTGTATGTTATGTTAGCCATGCAAAGTAGCCCAGTGTTGTTATAACTTTTTTTTGGCTGGGAAATGAAAGTGTTTGAATAGCATGTGACAACCTAGAAAACCTGGTGGATTGCTTTGGGTTTTGTTTTGCTTTTGAGGGAAATGCAGTGGGGTGGCAGATTCTGAAGCTGACTGTAGTAGCAGTGCAATTAATTAAGAGGGAAAGAAGAGAGTGTGGGAACAAACAAACAGTTTCAGTGGTGAGTGGAAAGATGTCCGGATGCCACATCTACAACTCATAATCAACCCAAGGGTAGTCCTGAATATAAGTTTCTGAGATGCCATGTCTACCTGGGGCTTGTTTGTCTATTTATTTCTTTGAGAGGTACCCATGCCTCTTGATCTTGGGTAGGGGGGACATTTTTATTTGTTTGTTTGTTTTTTAAACATTTTTATCCCACCTTTCTTCCATCATTGAAATCAAGGCACAACCTTGGTGTGGTTCCAAGAAAGTCACTCACTGGAGGCACTGACCAGCCCAAGGCCTGCTTAGTTTTGCCAATATGCCCACTTGTTACCATCAAACTATAAACCTGGGATCTTTCTAGGACCAGGAAGCCTCACAAGCAAAGGGAAGTACTGTAAGAGTATTCCACTAGTGACAGGGCAGGGATGTGAGCCCCCTTTACTGGACTTAACCGTCCAGGGGTCCTTTACCTTTTTTACCATGCTAGTTTGGATGGCCAGGTGCAATGTAGATAGGTCTCCCAACACGTTTAACAAGAGTATCTGAAGAAGTGTGCATGCATTGCACAAGAAAGCTCATACCAATGACAAACTTAGTTGGTCTCTAAGGTGCTACTGGAAGGAATTTTTAAATTTTGTTTCGAATAGGGAGAGATTTCAACAAGCCTGAGCTGCCCCTCCCAAAATCTAAGCAGCTGCTCAAGGTGCAGCAGCACCCTCACTTTTCTTTTGCCCACCCCAATGCCCTTGCTTCCCCTCCCAGAAATGAAGTGGGGGGGGAGGTCTCCCCTTTCGATTTTTTTGCGCATTGTCAGCAACTTGTTCACCGGTGGATTTTATCCTACTGGGAGCGGAGGAAGAGAGGGAAAGGGCAGGTCCTGCTGCTGCTCCGAGGCCACAAAAGAAGAAATTATCTCCCCCCCTACCCACCCAACAAGCAGCAAACCTGGGAACTTTCCCCCGGGGGGGGAGGGAGGGAGTGGCTGCTCCGGGGGCAACTCCGGCTCCTCGGAAAGGATGGGCAGCGCGGCGCGAGCGTGAGGGCGAGAGGAAGCTTTACCTGTTCCTAGAGTAATACTCCCCCTTGAAGAGCGGCAGCCTCGCTTGCAGCCTGGCCAAAGTGGCCATCTTCCCCCCTCCCAGCCGGCTCCCATTGATGGTGTACAAGGAGTCGGCATGGCAACCGGGCCGTACCACCCGAGACAGAGCGGGGATTGGGAGGATGGGGAAAGGCACCGTAGGGAAGGCGCGTTAAGCCTGGCGGCGGGGAGGGCGTAGAGAAAGGCAGGACGAAGCGGGTCAAGCGGTGGTCGCGCCGAGGACGTAAGACGCCCTTGTTCCTGCTGCCGTCGCTCCTGCTGCTGCTGCTGCTTCGGCGACCCCTGCCAAGGGAGGAATGGTCGGGCCCGGTTTCCTCCCAGCTCCGCGGCTGCTTCCGGGATTCCATCATGGGGGACTGAGGAAGCGCAGCAGCCCCAGAGCTGGCCCGGTTGGACGGCCACCTTCCCCCGAGTCTCTGCGAAGCGGCACCCGCCTCCCCAGGGAGCGGCCGACGGCGGGCGCTGGGTACATGTTCCGGGGGGCTGAGCCCAACCCGAGCAGACCTCCGGCCGCCAGGAAGAGCTGGTGAGGGGCAGGGCTGGGGCAGGAGGAAGGTGTGGAGGAAGGAGGTGGAGGGTGAGGCCTGGCTCTAGGGAGGGAGGAGAGGGGGCGGCTTGGGGGGCTGCTCCGCTGCGCTGCTGGGCTTTGAGCTGCAGCAGCGTCCAGAAACAGGCAGGTGAAGAAGCTGAAGCATGGACGCCCACGTAGTGACTTGCTGGCTCCAGGGGGGTTCGCTGAAGGTTAGCAACCCCTGGTTGTGAAACGTGTGCAAACGGTGTGCAGGGTTTGGATTGGAAAAGAAATGGAGCCCCCACAGCTGCTCCCAAACTTTCCTCCCCACGAACCGCTTGAACATTGCTGAGGGTCCGGGTGGACCACGTAATGCCCCCACACAGACATGGTTTCCTACTTGCTGTAATAACTCTTAATGCGTTGTGCCAGGCGCTGTATGATTTTTAGTTGTGTTTTTATTGCTTCCTTTATGGCTTGTGTATTGCATTTTCTTTCACAGCGCAGTAGAATTCAAACTGAAATAAATAAAATGCAATCGAAGAACTCTAAAGAGGCAATTAAAAAAAATCAGTATGTTCAACGCAATTGATGTGCCATCTCCAGTCTTCAACAGCAAATCCACAGGCACACAACAAGGGCCATCCAGATGAAGCTCACAGATCGCTGGTGGTCTGCAGACTACAGTTGCGAAAGTGCTGCTCTAGCACAGCGTTTCTCAACCACTGTTCCGCGGCACACTAGTGTGCCACGAGACGCTGGCTGGTGTGCCGCGACGTGCGGCGACGAGAAGGGCGATTTGCATTGTCACGTGCCTGGCAGCCGCCAATAGACAGCACTGACCCGCCGGAAAGAAAGCCGGCCGGGTCACGACGCGGAGCGAGCGCAGCTCTCAACAGCCACCACCGCGGGAGGGTGGTTTTAGACAAACTTAAAGAAGCTGGCTGGATGAGCTCAACCTGAAACTTGCTGAGCAAAGGATTGTGCTGGCAGAGAAATCAGCGGCTTGTGAAGCCTTATTACAGGAGATTGCAACCAACACAGCAATTGGCAAGTGTTTCTTACAGTCATAATTATATAGTCAATATAGGGCGGCACAGAGTTAATTTTTTTAACTTTTTTAATGGTGGTGAGCCTCGTGATTTTTTTTCATGGAACAAGTGTGCCTTGGCCCAAAAAAGGTTGAGAAACACTGCTCTAGCACACAGTCTCCATAAAGTGCAATGGTAGTGAGAATAAGGAGGCAAGCCATCTAAAGCAGACTAGGGTATTGACGCTTTGGCTATCAAGAAGACATTAATGGGGCTACAGAGTGACTTTTTCATTTTCCTATATAGCTGAGTTGGCCTGAATGTTGTCCACAACTGGGATGATGATTCCCAGGATGATACTTGTAAAGATGTATCTTCTGAGAACTGTGCTGCGAACTGAGAATTATTGCTTTTGTATTAATTCCTTGTAAGGGCACAAAAATAAAGTTTAAAAAGTAGTATGAAGTAATAATATATATACAATCACTATAAAAATAAGAAACAGCACAGAAATTCATGTCACATTTGTCAATAGCTGAAAATGCTTATAAGCCACTGAAATAAAGCTTGCTTTCATGTCGTCCATGGTAAATAGAACCAAGGAGTGAGAGCTTATGGCCTAGTATTGTGGAGGCAGAAATATGCAAAAGGGTGCAGGGAGGGAAGCAGCAGGTACAGGATATGGATCCAACAATGACAGTACAGTATGATGTTTACATGAAGAAGCACTTGGTTCTGGAGTGAAGCGGCTAATAAAAATTTGTCATTGCCATGTGCCAATTTAACCCTAGCCCCCTCCCGTCTAAACAGCTAATCTGAAAATGAATGGACATTTTTACCTTTTGGAAGACCACCTCCATCCTCTAGCAAGCTGTCTCTCACATCAGTGATACAGAAAATAATAGTGCTTCCTTTTCTCATGGCTATAAGGGTTGAGGGCATAGATGTTAAGGACAGGGGCACGTTTTAAACAGCTTAAATGGTGAGTAAAGTTTATAAAACATGCATGGCATTTGATTTGCATAGCATAGAGAAAATGAATACAGTTGCCTTCCTCTCTCATAACACTTGAACTTGTGGATATGCAATGAAGTTTACTATTGAAAGATTCTGGACATAAAATAAAGTACCTCTTCATTCAGCACTTAGTTAAACTATGGACTTACTCCCACAGGAGGAAGTATTTGCTACCAATTTGAATTGTTTTAAAATGGGAAGCAATAGAGCACAAGGCTATCAATGGCTACTAGCCACAATGGCAATGTTTTACTTCCACTGTCAGAGGTATCATGCCTCTGAATACCAGTTACTGGGAATCACAGATGAGCATAGTACAGTTACACTCAAGGGGATGTCAAGCTTGCAGCATCCTACAGCTATCTGGCTGGCCACTTAAAACAGGATGCTGGCCTAGATGGGCCATTGGCCTGATCCAACAGTCTCCTCTTATGTGAAGATGCCTTTTGTACCATCTGCCACTCCAGCACTTCATATGGGGAAAATGTATATGTTTTCTGAACAAGAAATCACATTTATTGGTTGATAATATACATTACTGTATATTGCTTTGTACCTAATAGTGCAGTTGTACAACCTAGAAGTAAAATCTAAATCCTTTGGTCATGCCACCCACAGGCACTTATCAAGAAAGAAGAGAGAGCTTTCTGTTTGGCTCCTGATACACATACAAGCAACATCACTTGATGACTAAGAATGCCCATGCACACATGGTCAAGTCCATTTGACCTAAGTGAGATTGGCTTCTCATTGTTATGATCAAGTTGCCTAAACATGCATGGGATTGAACATTGCATAAACAAAGGCTTGTGATACTTGGCAAAATAGTATTGAGATATGTAAAGTAAAGTAACTGTCTATTATGTTTTGAGTAAAGTAACTGTCTATTATATTTGTAACTTGAGAACTAAACATATTCTAGAGCAGGGGCTGGCAAGGTTTACTTTGCCTGGGTCGGTTTACTCCAGTGGAGATCCCTCTGTGGGCCAGATTCTGTGCATGCATGAGCGCCCGCCCCCACGATTTCCGGCATCGGCGTCTGCACAGACATGAGTTCCAGCGTTGGCGCAGACATGATTTCCGGAGCCGTGGAAGCGAGTCCCCACGCCATGTTGCGCTGGTTTAGTGCAGGCAGCTTGGTTCAGGGGTGGCTGGTGGGCCAGTTAAACGACCCCCGTGGGCCGCTTGTGGCCCATGGGCCTTAGGTTGCCGACCCCTGTTCTAGAGATCAAGTAGCTGAAGGAGTAAAAGAGGACAAGGTCAGCCATAGACTCAGTTGATAATCCTAGTGAAACACAGGATAACATCTCCTGGATCCCAGCACCTTTTATGAGTTATAGTTATTGGATCAAGTAGGAAGCTCATGAAAATAAACTCAAGATGTATTCTGTCATTTATAATGCTTAAGCCCATGTCTCCCCTGTGGTACTTTTAGACACATTTAGGAGGTGGTCACAATTTAGCTACGTTGTTAAGATGTCTCTATTTTTGCATTTCATATGCATTTGATCTCTCTGTTTATAATCCCACCATGGGTATGTATACTTGCAAATGAGAATTATACTTCATGAATCTGATGAAATTGACTATGCCATAATAAATGTGTTAGTCCTTAAGATGCTACAAACTCATTTTAAACAGGGTTATCTTTTTTTTAAAAAAGACACTAATTGATATTAAAACATAGATACAATAAGCAATCTATTTACTTTTTTTAAAAAAAATCTCTGGCTGTTATTTGCTCTGGATTGCCAGTCTTCAATTCTATGCACAGTAACCCCATCAGATTCAGGAAGATTTAAGTGTGCATGCCGTTTTGGGCCGAATATAAGCAGCACCTTTAAAATTGGAGGGGGGAAAAACAACACCTGAATATAAGCCGTTCCATTCCTCGCTGCTCCTGGCCGCATACTGGGCGGGGGGAGCCGTGTTGCGTTGCCAGCGGACTTTCCCCTTCCTCGCTCTCTCCCTTCCCAGCCTTGGGGGAAAGGACAGGGGACTACGCACGGGGTGGGCGGCGCTTTGCGGCGCTCCTGGTGTTGTTAGCCCGCGCTCCTGGCTGCATACCGTAAGATCACAAATATAAGTCACACTTTAACTTTTCACAGTCAGAATTTAGGGGGAAAGTGAGGCTTTTATTCAGGCCAATACGGTAACTGGATTTAAGATTACAACCTTAAACAGTGTTACAGTGTGATTGCTTCAAACTATATTGCTTCTAGTAGTGCGTAGAGAGGTCAGCATTTAGTAAACTTTATTGTTATAGCTGAATGTAAAGGTCACTGCAGGCAAACTACAATTTCTTTAGCTTAATGTCTTCTTTGAAACAAGAAGTAGATTTTATCACTAGCTGAGGGGCGTTGCTGTAATTGTCTTTGCTATGCGATGTAAAACACTGAATGTGAGATATTAAATGCTTGAGAGAAGTTCAGTAGGCACAACTCATACTGTCATAAGACTTAAATATTTGTTTTGCTAATAATACAAGTTGCAATTTTTGAATGCTGCCTGCACGGGTTTAATTTTCTGTTTAAATATATCATAATTTCTGAAATAAGGCGAATAGATACCCATGGAAGGTGGCTTAGTGGGAAAAGACAGTAGAGATGTACTTGCTTTGTTCTACATTTTAGGAAAAGAGCAAGTAAAGGAACTGAAAACTTAGTCTGGTGAATGTTTACAAGTGTCTTCATAACTACTTTCAGTAACAGTTTCTTC
The DNA here is from genome assembly GCF_963506605.1 of Zootoca vivipara. Classification (NCBI taxonomy): domain Eukaryota; kingdom Metazoa; phylum Chordata; class Lepidosauria; order Squamata; family Lacertidae; genus Zootoca; species Zootoca vivipara. Next base: position 92,726,789 of record NC_083278.1, read on the forward strand.
AGATATCGCCCTCCTTTGCAAATCTGAGTCCTTATGATGTTTTTCTTTTGACTGCACAATGTTAGTGTGGTATAAGTTGCTTCTTCTTGAACAGAGGGAGAAGGCAATCTAAGTGGTTCCTGTAAAGGTAAAGGGACCCCTGACTGTTGGGTCCAGTCACAAACGACTTTGGGTTTGGGGTGCTCATCTCACTTTACTGGCCGAGGGAGCCGGCGTACAGCTTCCGGGTCATGTGGCCAGCCGCTTCTGGTGAACCAGAGCAGTGCACGGAAACACCGTTTACGTTCTCGCTGGAGCGGTACCTTCTTGTACTTGTACTTCGTGCTTTCGAACTGCTAGGTTGACAGGAGCAGGGACCGAGCAATAGGAGCTCACCCTGTCGCGGGATTCGAACCACCAACCTTCTGATTGGCAAGCCCTAGGCTCTGTGGTTTAACCCACAGCGCCACCCGCGTCCCTGTACCTACAATAAAATGTTTTATAGGGGGGCACCTTAAAAGACTATCTTCAGAGATAGGCTGGAAGGAACAATATGGGATGGAATAATTTACTTCTTGTCCTACAGGGTGGATTTGATTTAAATCAAACTGATTTAAATCACGATTTAAATCACGATTTAAATCACTAGTCAGTAAGGCTTGATTTAAATCATAGTTGATTTAAATCATAAAGATTAATTCTTGCTGGTATAACTTTATTATGCAAGTAGGTGAAGATTTTTAGAATAACAACTTTTCATATTAGTTTTTTTATCCCCAGTTTAATAGGTTAATCATTCATATTTGGACAACTTTACTGTTGTACTTAGGAAGGAGAAAAATAATCATTACCTTAATAATAACAATTTAAATAGATTTATTCAACTGAAACAATAACATTTCAGCAAATGTTATTTGCTTAAACAAACATCCATGTTTGTTAACTAATTTGGCTAAACAAAAACAATATATATATATTTTAAGAAACTTAGACTGTCAGCCCAGCCTACACATGAAAAACTTAAATACTGTCCACTCCAAACAATCAGAAAAATATTGTTTCTATTCTATTCACTGAACTTCTTGAAACTTAGCACTGAAGGGGTTGCTTCTGTATTCATAGGTTTGTAGAACAATAGGATTAAGGTCTTTTTCTCAACTCTGTTCATGATAAAACATTTTTGCTGTGAAGAAGAGGCATGTGATCTCTGTTGAGTCAAATTCAGTTTTGAGAACTGCAAAAGTAAACCAAGCATCTGTGATAATATCTTGTAGGCAGAGAAACTGCCCAATAATCTTACAAAAACCTCTGGAAGAGGTGAATGGATTAATGGAATTTATTTACCCCAAAAATTAAACATATACAACCTTATACTACATAATTAAAAAACTAATCTTTATTTCATGATGGAATAACCTTTGTATGGTAATATGTTTTCCTCAAAAAGCATTTTATTTAAAAAAATCCAATTTAAATCAAAAAAATCGATTTAAATCAAAAAAATCCGATTTAAATCAAAAAAAATCCGATTTTTTTGATTTTTTTAAAAAAATCATTGATTTTTATCCACCCTGTTGTCCTATCATTGAGGTCCATGTGCCTCACTTTAAAATAAAATGCTGCCATTACATTCAGATTCTTGGAGGTATATATTAGAACTGTTGAATAAGGCTATACTTCAATCCTAGTACTGCATCACCTGAAAATATTTTTCAATTGTTGATTCATACAGATTTTCCATCATTGATAATTTAATTCAGTATGCTGAATTCAGTTAGCACTCATTACACTGCAGAAGTCTAAATTGTAACTCAACCATACTGATCTTCAGTTTTTCTTATTACACCACTCAGATACTGAGCAGTAATTCTGCAAAACATTAGACTATTGGCTAGTTTAGATGTTAGGCACTGTTTCTTGATGCCCAAAAAGCTTTTCCTCAATTGGGCAACTTGTGCAGCAGACAGTATCATGAATCTCTTCCCACCTCACTTATTAAAGTTTGTATGGGGGTTGAAATGCTGGTAATTTGTCCAGTCTTCAAATTTTAGGTTGCTTTTGCAGGTTCATTGTGAATAAATATTGTGCTGATGCATGTTGCCTGATTTCTCCCTCTTTCAATTCTCCCCTTGTGTGAGTAGGAGAAACAAACCAGGAAGCCACCATTGAGATTGGCTTCTTGTGCTTTCTGAACCTGGGATCCTGATTTGTTGCTCCCTATGATACCAGGATTGCAGGTTCAGACAGCACAGGAAGCCAGCCTTAATTGTGGCTTCCCTGTGGTTTACTGTGAATAAACAATGTACTGATGCATATTGCCTGATTGTTTCTTCTGCTTGCAACAGGGGAGGATTAAAGCAGAAATAAATGGACCACATGCATCAACATACTGTTCATTCACAATAAACCAGCAAGGAAGCTGCAATTAAGCTTGGCTTCCTCTGATGTCTGAATCAGGAATCCTGGTTCGTTGCTCCCTTAAACTATGGCTTGTTATTGTGGGTAGAGGACTATTATGATGATTATTTTACTATTAGGCGCTCTGTCAGTATGCTTTTTATTATGTTTTTATCATTCATGTTTTGTAAAGTGTTTTTAATGTTGTACATTGCCTTGAGATATTTTGATAAAGGGTGGTATATAATTTGAATTATTATTATTACGGTATTGTTAGCCTATCTATCCTGCAACAAGCTAGGATCCTGGCTTCCAACATCAAGGGAAGCCAAGCTTCATTGTGGGTAGCCAGGTTGTTTCTTATTCACACCAGGGAAGGAGCCAAGAAGGTGTCATTGGGATGCACACATGAGAATTGTTTTCACAACAAACCACAATAATGCAGTCATTGAAAAAGTGAGAAAATCAGCATAGCATAGCTGCCAAGTTTTCCCTTTTCTCACGAGGAAGCCTATTCAGCATAAGGGAATTTCCCTTAAAAAAAGGGATAACTTGGCAGCTATGGCATAGCTTTGATTTTCAAGCTCTTTAGGTCAAAAGAACTACAGCTGTCTCCTTCCAGATGTGTCACTTCAGAATTTCAGAGTCATTCTCATAGTGGGTCATGAAGTAGAAGGTTTTCCTCCTTAGATTCCAATTAGTTAGTAAGCAAATTTAATCAATATATTGGCAGTATAGGTGACACTTATGTGTGCTTGTTTAAATGACTGTACCTGCATGCCATAGTCAGTGAGCCCATGTCGAAGGAAAACTAGAGTAAGGATGTTCCCTATATTTAGAACAGCACACACAAGTCCTGTTTCATGGATCAGCTGCATGGGAAATGGCAGCAATTACAGACAGGAATTAAATGTTTTAACTGGCCCTAGGCAACATTCCAGGACGGGTGAAATGAAAGATGGCACAACAATAAGATAATTTCCACATCTTGGTTTTGGACCCTGTTTCTCTATGTAAGTTTGATAAGTGGCACTTGAATGTGAAATGAAAGCTATGCCTTTTAGGTGGTGGTGGTTCTAGTAGAAGAGCTTTCTGATTAATTTGAATTGTTTTTTCAGGCAGTTCAGCAAGACTATGGAGGAACTAGTTCATGATCTGGTCTCGGCACTGGAGGAAAGTTCGGAGCAAGCAAGAGGAGGCTTTGCAGATACGGGAGACCATTCTCGCAGTGTCTCTTGCCTTCTAAAACGCCAGGCCCGAAAGCGAAGGGGGAGGAAAAGACGTTCATTTAACACCCATCACCCCTGGGAGACAGGCCACTGTTTAAGTGAAGGCTCTGATTCCAGCTTTGAGGAACCAAACAAGGATTATAGAGAAAACCATGCCAATAACAAGAAAGACCATAGCGACTCTGATGACCAGTTGTTACTTGCAAAACGCAGGCCGACGTCAAATTTAAATAACCTCAGAGGCAAAAGGCCTCTATGGCATGAACCTGATTTATCAGTTGACAATCTAGGAAATAGGACTCTGCGTAGGAGGCGAAAGGTGAAACGAATGGCAGTGGATCTACCTTCAGAAGTAACAAACACGCTGACCTTACCACAGCAGGATAACATTAAGGATCAGGAAATGGACAATGACAACAGATCTTGCCAACATCAAGAACTAACAAAGAGCAAAGTTAAAAAAAGGAAACTAGCAGCAAGCCGGCAAGGACCAGACATTTTGGATGAAGGAGTGGTCATTGAGAATGATGAAATCAACCAGACAAGCAAGGATAAGATGGAATATGAGGAGCAAAAGGGCTTAGATGAAAACATGAGTGACAGGTTACTTTTAACATTTCATTTAATTGCAAGTTTTTTATTTTCAATTTTGTATTTGATACATGTTTATCGCTGAGTATTTTTTCTGTGTTTCACGATGAAATCATAATGTAGCATACTATGAAACTGTACAGTTCAAAATAGTTTCAAGACTTCCTGCTACTGTACTATATTAGAGCTCTTGTCAGAATTCTAATTATGGAATAGTTTTACTGTCTTCCAAGTGTTTTGATTCATACCACCATATGCATAACTGTTGCATTTTTTCTAAAAATATATGGGTGCTCTGAAGGTCAAGGGCAGTGCAATGCTGTGCACATTTGGTAAAGGTAAATGGACCCCTGACCATTAGGTCCAGTCGTGACTGACTCTGGGGTTGCGGCGCTCATCATGGGTTATTGACCAAGGGAGCCGGCATACAGCTTCCGGGTCATGTGGCCAGCATGACAATAACAATTACAGGAAAAATATGCAAATTAAGGTATGTAATGTACATTGTATCCACATGGGTAAAAATTCAGTTTTTTCCTTTTGCAGAACAGCTTTTTGCACAATTTTGATTTTTTTAGTTTTAAACACAAAACCCTCTTTCTCTCTCGAATGGGACATGGTTTGCAAAATCAGATAAACATTTAGAATCTAGGGAAGTATTTTAAAACTAATTTGATCCCTTAGTGCCACAAGGTCTTGGGAAACATGTTAAAATGTTCTTCCCTTCTAATTTCCACTTACACAACACTGGACGGCAAGTTCTAGTTTTTGTGGTGGTTTATTTTGCCCTTCTACTCTGTCCCCTTTGTAAGCGCTCACTCCATTCTGCAGTCATGGTTACGCTTGGTTAAGACAAAATGAGTAATCTTAGTACCCAGCCATACAGGTTGCCACTCTGCTCCTAGGTGAAGATACTGTAGGGTGCTGTTTTTCCCTTTCTTCTAGGAGGCCATAAGTTGTCAAGAAGCCTACATTTTCAGGCGCTTTTGTATTTGCTGGAATTTCAGTAAACTAATGGTTTGGTGATGAGGCAGGGAAGGGGGTTTAGTACATTATTGGTACTCAATAAATATGAATTACAGTCTGGAGAACAGAGAGTCATGCAATGGGAAGGGGGTTTAGTACATTATTGGTACTCAATAAATATGAATTACAGTCTGGAGAACAGAGAGTCATGCAATGGTCAAATATTGTCCAGGAAGTAGGTTTATAATTTGGTAGCTGACCTCCCTTAGGGTCAAGGCGCTGGGTGCATAGCTGCCAAGTTATCCCTTTTTTAAAGGGATTTTCCATTATGCTGAATAGGCTTCCTCGCGAGAAAAGGGAAAACTTGGCAGCTATGGCTGGGTGGCATGATAAAATCTAAATATTATAATTTACCATTTGTATTTTACATTTTTGTTTCAGATTTCTTGTTAACCTGCCTATTGCCTCCAGTATCCGTATCAGTACCACTTGTTGAAGAACACAAGCGGGAAAGTGCCTTTGCCCTTAAATCCTGCCAGTGGGCTTCCAATACGCATCAGGTTGACCACTGTGAGAACAAAAATAAAAATAAAAAAGGACTAGTTGGGTCTAGGTCTCATCCAGCAGGACTCTATATGTTCTTTAATATTCTCAGTATATTAACACTGCTAGTTTGTCCTGCTGAATGTTTATACAGAGAGCACAGACCTCTCCGATTCAATGTATTCAATGGAGAAAGTATTACCAAATTCTGCTAGATGTTGCACTGTGAACTGAAGAATGTTTCTGAAGCAGAGCTTTCTCAATGAGTAGCTGGTTTTATTTATTTGTTAAGAGATTTTTATACTCTGAGTGGTTTACATAATACAATGGTACCTCGCCAGACGAATGCCCTGCTAGACGAATTTTTCGCTAGATGAATGGGTTTTGTGATAGGAGGTTGCCTCGCAAGACAAATTCGTTTTGTGAAAAATTCGTCTAGCGAATCGCGGTTTCCCATAGGAATGCATTGAAATTCAATAAATGCATTTCTATAAAAATAAATTAAATGCATTCCTATGGGATTCGCAAGATGAATTTTTCGCAAAACTAATTGACTCACAGAACGAATTAAATTATAATAATAATATAAAACACAGTAAGCAACAGTGTTATATTAATAAATAACATAAATAGCAGTATCATAAAGATTACTTAGCCCATCAGCCTCTAAAAGTTTGACAAAAAGGTGTGGTTTTACCTGGCATCTGAAAGACTAAAAAATTGGGACAAGCCTCACTTCATTGGAGTTATTCTACAGACACAGAGCCACCACCAAAAAGACTTTTCCTCAGCCCCCCCACGCTATTCACCCCACATTATTCGCCAGAAGAACCTCTTTGACTGATCTTAATGCACATCCATGTTAATATGGCAGAAGGTGTTCTGTCTTCTATCTGGGTCCCAGACCATTCATGGTTCTAAATGTCAGCATAAGAACTTTGAATTAGGCCTTGAAGATGATTGTCAAACCAATGCAGTTATTTTAGAATAGGAGTTATATGCAACCAGCATGCTGCCTCTATTAATTCCCTGGCTGCCACATTCTTCATTACTTCTGGATCATCTTTAAAGGCAGCCCCATGCAAAGCACATTACAGTAGTCTATTCTGGAAGTTCTCAGAGCATGGATAACTGTAGCTAGTCTAACCCTGTTTAGAAAAATGTAAGCATTCCTAGCCACTGAGTACACCTGGGTCTAAAATGACAGTGATGGTTATAAGAGCACCACCAACTCTTTAAAACAAAACAAAACCAGAAAAACCATACAAACCTGCTTTTTCAAGGAGAGGGCAGCCTCATCCAGATCAGGATGTTCACCAAATTCCATATCTGGGATCAACTACAGAACCTTTGTCTTATCCGGATTTGGCTATAGGTTAACATCTGCTGTCTGAATTACACACAGAAAGCAGAGAGTCAGTTCCCCTGTTACAACATGGGTCATGTGATCCCATCACCCTATGCTTAGCAAGGAAAACTGTTGTATTTGCCTCCGTGAAGCTTTTAAATGCTCAAGGACAACTACAAATAAGAGAACATTGCAATGGTCAATCCTCGAGGATTATGAAAGTGGCGTGGGGTTAGTCCTTTTCTACATATGAGTGAAGTCAGTAGACTGGAAGAAACCATGATTCATAGCTGCTCACAGCTGCCACCTAATTGCAAGTTGAAAATGTTTGAAAACTGCCTTCGCAGCAAATTTTTACATGGCTTCTTCCATGATGCCCATAGTCACAAATACACATCTGTGCATAAACATTTTTTAACATGGATAGACAGGATGTTTGAATGACGCATATGAAACAGCTGTCAGCTGGAAGTTAACATTTCTTTTTGCCATTAGAATCACATTGATCCTGGGGGCGGGGGGGGGGTGTCTTCAGGGTGACATTTACTTTATTTTAATAGGTTGTTGTAGTGTAAACGTTTGTTCTTCCTCTAAATAATAGAATTTTGGTGAATCGTTATGCAGTGCATCTTTCAGAATATTTGTAAATGTTGAAAAAAGTCTTGCCCCTTGTGTTTCATGTGTTGAAGAACAGATCAGAATGGTTTTTGCCTGAGATTCCACCACCACCGCTTTTATTTTATTTTTTTAACTGAGCAGTGGTGTTTGGGATCAAGCTGAATTGCACAGCATAAGAAAGGAGCAGTGAGCATTTGATGGAAACAGATAATAAAATGCATCAATTGTGTCAGCACCTCATTGCAGTCACATCTGGCTTACTGTCAGGGTCCCATTAGATTCCTGTGGTTTTATGTGCCAAAAATAATGTTCTGTAGTTAATGGAACTGGGATATTTGCAGTTTGATTTTTTAAAAAAATAAAAAAAATCATCTTATTTTCTTTTAGATTTTGTGAAGGCTTAAGTTTCATCTGAGTGCAATCTTGTCTCTTTAAAATTTTATGGCTGAGATATCAATTGCACTTTTGATCTGTTTCTTTCTCTCTGTTATTACAGCGAATCCAGCAGCCTGAGCAGTAGTGATGCTGGTTTGTTTACCAATGATGAGGGAAGACAAGGTACTGAAACAGTGCATTTTTGTTTCTTTGTGAAATTGGATCAGATTCAGTTCTGTAAAACACTGAACATTATTTCACAATTGGTTGGTTCATATCCCAGTATTTTTAATCTTTATGTAGGAAGCTTGGGGTTTAGTTCTTGCAGATTTTAAAAACGTAAAACTATTTATCAATTTAATAGTGCAATCTCTCTAATTTTAGACATTATTCTTGTGAATGAACTGTGATTTTCTTACCACATTTTGTGTAAAGGGGAAAAAAGATTGTGGAGACGTGACTTTTTTGAGGCATCTTATAACAATTGTTAAAAGGGACCCAGGTGGCTCTGTGGGTTAAACCACAGAGTCTAGGGCTTGCTGATCAGAAGGTCGGCGGTTCGAATCCCTGCGACGGGGTGAGCTCCCGTTGCTCGGTCCCAGCTCCTGCCCACCTAGCAGTTCGAAAGCACATCAAAGTGCAAGTAGATAAATAGGGACCGCTCCAGCGGGAAGGTAAACGGCGTTTCCGTGCGCTGCTCTGGTTCGCCAGAAGCAGCTTTGTCATGCTGGCCACATGACCCGGAAGCTGTCTGCGGACAAACGCCGGCTCCCTCGGCCTATAGAGCGAGATGAGCGCCGCAACCCCAGAGTCGGACACGACTGGACCTGATGCTCAGGGGCCCCTTTACCTTTACCTTTATAACAATTGTTATGTACTGCTTTCTTATTCTCTTCTATTAGGCACGTTGCTACGGCAGCATACACAGTTCAGGACAAGGGTTCAAATGCCTATATAAGGGCATGATTGGTCCTCTGTTATTGGGGCTTGGTCCTGGCTGCACCACCATCACAGCTGCTGAAGCTGGTGCTACTGCACATACAACTTTCAACTCTCATATGTGTCACCACTACATATTTAGGGCTAGTCATTTTGACTGGTCAAAGAATTGTCAAACATTTTAAATCATGAATTTATTAAAATTGCTGAGAGGGTGAAGTACGTTAATAATGGGGGGAAATGTATTGATTAACTCTTGTGAAGTAAAATATTCCAATCAATTTGGGAGAGGTCATAACTTGGTGGTCATGCAGAAGGTTCCAGGTTCTACGCCCTACATCTCTGGTTTAGAAACTCAGGCAGCTGCGTCCCTCCTCTTGTGTGCATCCTTCTCACATGATGTGTGCATGTTTTTTTCCATCACCTAAGTTCACAGTCACAGTTACATTTATATTTGTTTCCATTTGATTGATTTTCTCAATCGTTAATAAACATTTTTTAAAAAGAGTATCAAAGACTTTCAAGTTCTATAGGGCATTCCTTTAATCACAGGCTATATCACTCCTTTCTATCACAGTGACCTGAGGACAACCTGTTGCCACCATCCAGGTAACTCAGCCACTCTACAGTAGGCTGCAGATCCATGATGTCCTTTCTGACATCACAAACCAGTTGTGCCGCAGCAGCCATCATTCCTATACAGAAAGTAAAGCATGACTCTGGATAAAATCAAAGTGACATGAGCATAGATGCATACAAGAGTTTCAGATGTTGCTTTAGCAAAGTGCATAATTGTGTTTTACTTTTGATTTTTTTAGTTTCTAAGAGTCATTAAAATATCCCTGGACTCTTGATGTTTCCTGTGGTACTGTCATCTTTCATTTAAAAACAACTTTTTCAAAACTTATTTCTTAATGAACTTAATCAGATTAATTTTATTTGGTCACATCTGTTCATGATTGTTTCCCCCATTTATATACCATACAAATCATGAAATTAAGCTAATTATATACCATTATCAACTGCAAAGAACTGTTTTCACAGTTTTATTCTCCTTAATTCCCTGCAGGAGATTAAGGCTTGTTTTTGTTAGTGTTATGAATGCAGTAACTTAAATGGATTTCCCTGCCGTTATCACCAAAGGATTAGCTAGTTTATTATTTTCCAGATTTCTAAATTGGTTCTAAAACGTTGCACTTTATACCCTTTTATTGGTGGCAGTGCTTGTCATGCTAGTAAATGCCATGTTCCGAGCACTACAGTAACAACTATAGCATAGCAATAAAGGAGATACTGATTCTCATTAGGATTGGGCTTCTTTGGATAATAAACCTCAATCTCTCTTTTCTTAATGTAAGATAATGTTTGTTATCACAGGTGACGATGAGCAGAGTGACTGGTTCCATGAAAGTGAACCTGGAGGTGCCTGTGGGATCACTGGGATCATTCCCTGGTGGGAAAAAGAAGACTCTGCAGAACTGGAAAAAGAGTTGCCTGATCCAGTCTTTGAAAGTATCTTAACAGGCAGTTTTCCTCTGATGTCCCACTCAGGCAAGAGAGGTCAGCAACATTTTAACTGATCAGATTAGACATTTTGAAATTGTTACCCTTAAGAGATGACACTGGATTGTTGAGGGCACTAGGGGTTGTGGTCAGAATGTCTTACCTGTGTGTTGGTTTTTATGCACCCTAAAGCTTTAAAGATTAATTTCTAGCTGGAGGATTGTGATTGCTGGGAAAGTGGTCATTCCCCCTGAGTAGTTTCTTTGTAATTCTCAGGATAACTCACAAATGTATCATTTTAAAGGCATTTTGGCTGTATGCATGCTAGCTTTTCCGAGATTCGTAGGTGGTGCAACCTACATTGCTCATTTCCTGTCTCTATTTTTCCTTATCATTCTGTTCCATGATAATTTTGCAGATTTTGATGCTCTTCAATCCGTAATGGGGGAAAGCTAAAAAGGCTCCAAACAAAACAATTAACAGTGTGATATTTTCATATTTTGGAGTTACTTTTTTTTTGTGTGTATGTTGGATTCCATCATTTGCATCCTGCCCTTTGCCTGCAAAATATATTTTAATAAAATAAAAAAAATTGTCGTGACTTATTCAGTACTTTGCGAACGTACAGGATAGCAGATGTAATACCAACAAACAGCCATTAAAATATCTCAGACAAGGAGACAGGATCTTCATTCCTTGGATTCTCCCTTAACGATTGCAAATGTATTATTGTTGTGCACGTTTAAGCTGAGCTGAAATTTTGTTTTGTAGATTTCCAGACAAGGTTTAGTCACCTTCATGGAATGCCAGCAAGGAACATCAAAAAGGCTGCTGGGAATCTGACCACAATGGTAGGCTGGTTCTCATCATTTACAATGAACTGCATTTCCTCAATAAATTGCAACATTTTAAAAATAACTACTGGTTGTACATATGTGAAAATAATTTTCTTACAGGGTGCAAATCAAGGAGTGAGACCTGGTTCTTCTGTCATTTTTAATAGGGTAGTTGGGCTCTCCTTTCAGAACGGTATCAATTTGTTGAACACAACTTGAAGGTCAAACTGACAGCATTAAGTATAGTCTAGAGAAGCTCTCTGTGTTAAACTGATCTGCTTATCTTTTAATCTGGAAACACATCCTTAAATATTTTACCTCAAAGTCATTATTGATATAATATGTAGAAATAGGTTTAAGAAGTTTATACAGTGCCTGGATTACTAGATCAATAGACAAATTTAGAGCAACTTGATATCCTGTAGTGCCATTGTTAATAAAATAACTCTGTTGTACTGGAATCTGAGAATCCTTCTCAGAAGGTGGTAATGTAAGCCAAAAAACAGTATACATGACATTTAACCTTACCACATTCATTTGAAATTTTAGGATATAACTAATACCTGATAATCCTGGATCTCTACTTACTTGCTTGCTTGCTTGCTTGCTTAATACATGTACAAATGTGTAAAAAAAAGAAAAGAAAGGAACTATGGAAACCATTGTGGATAGCAGAGGGAAATCTTAAAATTCTTTGTTCAGAAATAGCAGGTCTAAGCTGAATAATCTACTTTAAAACCTTGGCCTGTGAACTTTGCCTTTAGAGGTAATGAATCAGATGAATGGTATCTAGTTGCTGGTTTCAAATCTCCCAATTTTTGTTTTTGGTTCACTGCTTGCTTGAGCATATCTGGGATTTGTAGCCCATTTTCTAGGCTTATTGCAATCTCACTCTGGTATTTTATAGAAGCTATTACAACTGATAGGTTAACTTCATGGTATTGATGATACATGGCTTAACCATGCTAAAAACTGCCTTCCCCCTCTAAATTGTAAAAAGATGATTAAGTTTCAATTGATGGAGATATACTGTATCTCTGTGTGTACATATAATGAGAGTTGTTTTCTGGTGCAATATCTCAGTTGTTAGAAACCCCTGTGGATGTTATAAAATTGTGCAAGAGAGAAATATTTTGGTGTTAAACAATTTCCAGAAAGCTGGGTATTTTTGTATTACGAAATGCTTATAGAAGACACCAGCCATTGTGTCTTTTTGTTTTTTGCTTTTACTGCTGATTTGGTTTGTGAATGTAAATATTTTTGTGTGAGTGATATGCTTTTATTATTCTCTCTGAAAAAATTGTAGAGAAAATATTTACTTGACAATTATCTTTATATCAAATACAGACTTTACAGAGGAAAGCCAGAATACTCTTATTGGGGGGGGGGGAATGTAATTGTTGCTTGATGTTACGAGTGTTTGGATTGCTGCAAATGCAATATTTAACTGTACTTTTCCATGTATAAGACTAGGTTTTTTTACTTTAAAATAAGGTTAGAAATCTGGGGGCGTCTTATACACAGATAGTACATATGCTCATTTTCTAAATTTGGGGTCCCCAAAAGTAGGAGGTGTCTTATATATGGGGGCGTCTTATACATGGAAAAATACGGTATATGGGAAAGATGAAATGGATACATTATTAGGCAATAATACACAACTGTATTGGGTACCATATTCCTGATTTACATGCAGCCTGACAGTCCATTCCCTCACCCCACCTCCTGCAGTCACACATTTGCCTTGGCCCGTCAAGACAGAACACATATGCTTATTTGTTACCAATGAGGAATTTTCAAAGGCAGTCTCTAAATTGCTGAAATCCATTGACAAAAAAAGGAGGGGAAAAAAAGGAATACCTATGACATCTGGTAATGCAGAACAAGAAGTAATTACTGCTATTAGAATGTTACACTGAAAGCAAAAGTGCTTTTAGAGAGATTAATTTCCAGAGCAAAGGAGAATACTGCAAATGCAACCCATTGAACAGAACTGGGATGATGACCTAATTCTTTCACTTTTAAGGTAGATGAGTTTGTGATGTCTGTACAGGAACACTTGCTCAATACCTATGAAGGGAATAAAGGAGGGAAAGGACACACTTTCTGGTGAGGCATAATCTGAGTGCCATGCCAGGTTGCAAGATGTATATGCATTGCACATGCATACCCGATTGTACAGTTCTGCCCAGCTTATGGTTTCCATATTGCTTAATAAAATTGTACTCCCAGAGATATTTTAAACTATGTACAATAGTTCCAGGAAACTGGAAAAGCTGTGGCTGAACAATGATCATTTTGGTTTCTGATAGAATTGGATGATTTGAATTGTAACAAAGCTGTTAGACATAAAATTATTGTTATTGCTGCTGCTGCTACTACTACTACTATTAACCAATACAAGGTAATTTGCAAAAATATCCACACAATTAAAACAAGATAAAATCTAGCATAAATAAAAATTACACAGTAACTTTCAGACAGGAGCAGAAAATTTTAAATTGCAAGGCAATCCTGCCTGCTTACTCAAAACTAAGTCTTATTGATTTCAATGGAACTTGCTCCTAGATGATATAGGATGACAGCCTGGTACACTCACTTGCACATCCCGAAAAGCCACTTCTGTGGGTTGGGAAATGGCATAGGAAGTGTTGTGGAGGGGTGCAGCTGGAGGAGATTCCATGGCAATCAGATCTCCTACCTAATATGAGGAAAAGTTAGACTGGTTCCTGTCAGGGATGCTTGGGAGATGTAGTCCAAAACCCTTGGGGCTCCAGCTACTTTGGACAACAACTCCCATCATCCTTAGCTAGCAGGACCAGTAGTCAGGGATGATGGGAATTGTAGTCCATCAATATTGATGGAACAATTTATCAGCATCTTCCCCACTGAGTAGTTAGTTCCAGTTACCCCTGGACAGAGGCAGATTTAGGGCAACTTGACCAGTTCTGTCACACTGGGCATTGAGCCTAGGGGAAGCTGCAGGCGTCACAACCATGATGTTGTGAATTGAGCAGAGTGGAAGGCAAGGTGTGTGTGTGGTATTTTGACCTCACACAGGGCACTGCTGAAATCTGAAAGACTAAAGCAGGGTCCCCAAACTAAGGCCCGGGGGCCGGATGTGGCCCAATCGCCTTCTAAATCCGGCCCGCAGACGGTCCGAGAATCAGCATGTTTTTACATGAGTAGAATGTGTCCTTTTATTTAAAATGCATCTTTAGGTTATTTGTGGGGCCTGCCTGGTGTTTTTACATGAGTAGAATGTGTCCTTTTATTTAAAACTAGTGCCATTCAGCCCGTTTAATAAACGGGCGCTAGAACATTCGGCTTTTTTCGGTGGCAGCGGTGCGTGGGGGGCTTTTATTCCTTGTCTAATTGATTGTTCCTCCCCCCTCCCTTTGATCCTTAATTTATCCCTAATTTTCTCCCCCCTATAGGGTGGCAATGACCAGGGCCAGAATAATCCTGGTCAGACCATGCAGGCCCTAAAAGCAAGAGGAACTCCATTTTCTAAATCTCTCTGCCTCTGATAGAAAGTAAACCAGACAGCACTTTGCACACAGGCACAGCATGTTTGCACATCTAATGCAAAGATCTAACCACACACAGCACTTCTAAGAAATTCTAGCATAAACCACAAGAGCAAGAGGATGTAGCCCACCGCAAATTATAAGTAGAGCACAACCACAATTGTGCCTGTAAAATTCCGCATAGACACGTGTATGAAGGTACCAGGTACATAACGCCACCTAGTAGAGTTGGGCGGGTGACTTTGCATCTTGGGGTGCTCTCTCTTGATTGGTTGATGAAGTACTGCAGAAAGGCTGATCTTCACTTCACTCTGTCAAAAAGGTATAAAAGCACTCTGTGTATGCCCATGGGTTGGGCAGAATGAGAAACTCATTCTCACTGCCACCATTTATTGCAATAAATGTTTTAATAAATCTGTTTTATAATATGTACAACTGCCTGAGATTTCGTCTGGTCAATTTGGGAAGCCAATCATCCATATTACATTTCTGGTGTCCTTACATTTCTGGTGCCGTGACTCGGATGAGGGCATTTCCCTGAACCAGAGGCAGTCCCCTTTTGCCCCACTGGACAGGGCGCAGATTCCTAACGGCGCCTCTGGTCTGGTGCACACCGGCAAACTTTTTCCGGAGGATCAGAGGTGGCCCTTGGGTTTCCATGCCCTGGACGAAGAGGCAAAAGGACCGAGGTTGGAAGGGAAGAACAGGAAAAGCCGGCTGGGGTAAGTAGAAAGGGAAAAGGTACCTTGAAGGGAATTGGCCCCCTTTAATGAGGGGAAGGGAGATCCTGATCACATCTCCAGCGTGTTGGTAGTACTCAGTTAATCAGAGGTCAACTGGGGAACCAGGCGCTTTGGGTAAAAGGCAAAGGGAGGAGGAAAATGTGTATGTTAGTAGTCAGTAGGGAAGAGGTCCCTTGACAAACAGATACTTAGGAAACAAGGAAAAACTGGGAGGTAGAGTGTGGTAAAGTGTCCAATGCATGGTATGTGTGGCAAAGTTTGCAGTGCGTGCTGTGAATGAGGGGATACTTTACAGGGCCATAAATGGGAGGAGTATGGTCAAGAGGAGGGAAAAATGTGATTTCCCTAGAATTCATGATAGATAAATTCAGAATGCTATAAAAGAAATTTAATTTACAAGTCCTGCCAACAACAAGTTCAGGAAAAAAAAAGGTGGCGTCAACCAGTATCCCCCCCCCCCCGAGAGAAGAAAGGCATTGTGAGAAAGAAGATGAAGAGAAAGGCAGTGGTTAAACAGCAACAAATAATGGCTCAAGGACCAGTGAGGAACCAGAAGGGGTTCAAAGGTCACTGGTGAAGGTCAGTTGCTAGGACGGAGATGTCTCGGTCAATGTAAAAGAGGACGGAAGAGTGTTCGGAGAAAGATGGGACAAGGGGGTCCCAGCAGAAGAGAGTTCGTCGGTTTGGCAGGCATGGCAAGGAGCCGTGGTCAAGGTGACCTAAGAGTTACCTGCATCTGGACTTTGTTATAAACATAGGCACCCAGTATTCTGTTTTTAAATATCCTTGAAACAGCACCAAAAAGCCAAAAGAAGCATCAGACTGATTTTATGCCTAAAAGGGCTGTACAAACAGACAGCGGAGGATTGGTTCAGAAAAATCATCTCTGGAACCTTTAAAATGCTATTCACCACACTAGAAATGAGGCTACCGCCGCACAGGATACTGACAAAATGCCAGTAACGGTGCTCAGAAAATGTTTTCATATGCTTCAGCTGGCTTCAAAAGAAAAGAAAAGAAAAATTATGTACTTAAGTAGTTCACAACGCAAGAGACAATAGATTTTATTTGAACAATTAAAATCTTTTCCCCAAGTCCTGTTGGAACTGTGCAGACTTTAGTTTTTGGGGAAACTTACAAGAATGGGGAAAAAGAGACATTTGAGTCCTTCAAAAAGCAAACTACGTTTAAAGGGTTTAACCCTCCTACCTGCAACCCCATTTCATATGTTTTTGTGACAGCAACATGTTGGAAAATTTGTAGAAGTGCATATTTTAATGAAATGAATGTCTGTCAACTAAAGAATTCAGGATAAGGTAGAAGGAAGTTATACTGAATTGAGATTTGTGTGTAAAGACATTGTTTGAATCTAACACTACGTTGGAAGACAGGCTGCAACATCTCAATAACTCTCAAACCTCCGGCAGAGATGTGTGGCGTAACCCCCCTTATTTGGTTACACAAGCGATTCTGCATGATTTGTATTTGCACAACTTGTTTTCTCCTGCAACCTGCACTTAGAGACTGTGGCTGTGCCTGGCTGGTGGTGTCCTTACACCCCACCACCCGTTCCCAAACCCCAAGCCAAAGTCCCCCCCCTTTTTTACCTTTACAGCCCGGGCTCGGCTGGGGGGTGCGGGGGGTATTTCTTCCTTTACCCCCTCCGAAGCTTGTGTTTGGAGTGCGGATCCCTCCCCACCCTGTTTTCGCGCGCTTTTTGCGTCTGCCGTTTGGTTCCGAATTTTCCCCCGTCAATAGCACTGCTGCTGCCAGGGCCCAGTGGCCGAATTCTGGCTCCTGGACGGCCTGGGCGGCTGCTCCGGGGTGTACGCCCAGTTTTTCGGGGTGGGTTGGGGATGGCTCCCGCTACTTTTGTTGGCCTCCGCGGCTGTTTTTCAGTCACCTGCTGCGTCCGGGAGGGAGCTTTGCTGTCCGGGGGGCTTGCGCCCGCCCCGGCACTTTCTGAGGGTCCCGCGGTTGGCGCTGAGCATTTGGTGGCCTCCCCGTGCCTTTCCTGGCCGTTCCGGCCCAGCGGGGGTCTCCCAGTTGCTTGCACTGTTTGGGCCTCAATTTCGGGCCTGTTAGTGAGGAGAAGCCGGGGCCTCAATTTTTTGGTCATCCCGGCTTCCTCCTCAGGCCCTTGGGCACGTTGAGAGAGGGCCTGCTCCTGCCTTCCACCTGGTGGCCTCTGTTTTAACTGCTTATTGAGCCAGTGCAGGGCAGAGGGGTGGGGTGTGAGGTGGGGAGAGTGTGTGTGTGTGCGTGCGTGCAGTCTCTGCGTCCAATCCCTGTGTCCCTGGGGCACATGCTCAGTAGCGTGGAAAACGGGAAACAGGGAATCTGGACACAGAGACACAGGGACTTTATTATATAGGATGCATCTCTGGGTTATTTGTGGGGCATAGGAATTCGTTCATATATTTTTTTCAAAATATAGTCCGGGCCCCCCACAAGGTCTGAGGGACAGTGGACCGGCCCCCTGCTGAAAAAGTTTGCTGACCCCTGGACTAAAGCTTGCCCCTGCCCCAGCAGTGGGGCAGACTCTGATGAGGGCATTCTTTACATTTCTCTTTCACCCCCTTGTTCTTTCTCCATAGAACAATTAGGGACAGTCCAACTGAAGCAGGCATCTGGTGTTATATTTGCGACATTTCTCCACGGTCCCTGATGCCCTTTCCATATAGTAATACCATTCAACTGTGGCATTAGTCTCATACATCAAGTAAAGGGGGAAATGTTAACAGTTATGCCCTGTTACGGCCCGTTAAGGCCTCCTTTCTGACCACTTCTCGGTTGCGGCTATGTGCACAGGCACACATATTGAATTTGCATAAAATGGTTGTTGCCTATATATCTCTTCCAGAAAGTGGTAGAGAACCCACTGTAATTAATATTTCTGGTCAAGCTGGTTTGATAAAGTGTTGTTTGTTTGTTGTTATATAATTCACAACATATAAATACAATATAAAGGTAAAAGGTAAAGGACCCCTGGATGGTTAAGTCCAGTCAAATTCAACTATGGGGTGCGGCGCTCATCTCAGCTTTCAGACCAAGGGAACTGGCGTTTGTCTGCAGACAACTTTTCTGGGTCATGTGGCCAGCATGAACACCGTGACAGAAGCCAGAGTGCATGGAAACACCGTTTACCTTCCTGCCACAGCAGTACCTATTTATCTACTCATGCTGGTATGCTTTCGAACTGCTAAGTTGGCAGGAGCTGGAACAGAGCAACGGGAGCTCACCTTGTTGCACCAATTCGAACCACCAACCTTACGATCAGCAAGCTCAAGAGGCTTGGTGGTTTAGACCACAGCGCCACCCGTG